>NC_054381.1:26248818-26403818 GCF_017654675.1 Xenopus laevis | reverse complement strand
ATTCTGAACTGTTACAATTTTGCAACATTTCTCTCTGGAGTATTAGAAATATTGTATCAATTCTAACAGTTGCCTTTAATGAACTTCAATATTACACATATAAAATAGAAAGTAATTGGAAAAGTCTTTATTTCTGGTGAACTACTGTATCTGAAACCAACTGAACTGAAAAAAAGTGTTGGATGCAAAGAAAGCATGTGTCTTATCTCCAATAGTTAGTGCAACCCGTGCCACATATTCTGTGGCTGGCAGTACTAAAAGGGTTAAAAGGCAACTACAGCCCCACTAACTATGCCAGTGACCCCAGGGCAACATGTTGCTCACCAACCCATTTGATGCTGTTCCCAGTGGCCTCAAAGCAGGTGATTATTTTTGAATTCCAGGCTTGGAGGCAAGTTTTGGTTGCATTAGAAACAGATGTACTGTGCTGCCAGAGTCTCTTGTAGGCTGCCAGAGATTATTTGGCACCCCCAAGAGCTTTTATACTGCCCTTAAATAAGATGTCAAGCTTCAGAAAGAGCCAGACAAGTACAGTTAAAATAACCACTGTGTGGCCCAAAGATATCCAGATACCAGTACACCCATTGCCCAACACACAGCATGGCATAACATGGCACCATCATAGCATGTCACCTTTTCAGCAAGTCGGTTTGTGGAACCATCCAGGAGGAACAACAGTTCAAAAGTCAGGGTGGAGGTTTCATTCTCCTTTAAAGTGACACTTCCAGGTATCCCAGCATGGCTTACTTCTGTGCAAAGGGTACCACTGGCAACTTTTTTAAGAAATTGTTCAGTGTAAAATTAAAAACTGGGTAAATAGATAGATTGTGCAAAATAAAAATTGTTTCTAATATAGTTAGCCAAAAATGTAATGTATAAAGGCTGGAGAGACTGGATATCTAACATATTAGCCAGAACACTACTTCCTGCTTTTCAGCTCACTAAACAGTTATGTCCCATGTGGGCACCCATCAAGTCGCTGACTAGCTCAGCATTAGAGAGCTGAAAAGCAGGAAGTAGTGTTCTGTTATGTTACACACCCAGTCACTCTAGCCTTTATATATAACATATTTGGCTAACTAACTATATTAGAAACAGTCTTACCCAGTTTTTATTTTTACACTGTTCCTTTAAAAGAATTCAGTAGTGAATGAACGGGTGCAGGGGATATCTGAATGATTGGAGCAAGATGGCAGCAGCCCAGGGTAAAAGGTTAGCAATAATAGTCACTGGCAGTTAGCCTATCAATATCCAACCCAAAAATAGAGTCTATGGGCTTCCCGTAATGTGGAACTTTCTGAATAACAGGTTCCCAGATAACAGATCCTATATTCAAACCAACATAAAAATCTCTCCAAATAAACGGATCCTGTATTCAAACATACATCAACCTCCTCAAATAAATGTTGCTTCCTTTGGCCAAAGTTCACATCACATATCCAAGAAGACACAGTGGAAACAGAAAACAAATATAAGCTGAAAGGAGAAGACGCATGTGATAGTTGTGCCCAGTCAGAAACGTGTCAACGTATCAAATGGAATATCTTAAATAATTTCCAAGCAATAGGGCTGAACACCCGGGGAGGCATTGAGATGTCCCTATGTGACAGCAGAGGGAACCCTCCTCTCCCTCCTGAGCTAAACATGCAGGCGCTCTCCTACCATCTCATTATTTCATATCACATGCTATTAGTCACCACCTTCCTAATGACAAAAAGTCAAGCTGTTGTCACAGTGTATAAAATCCCAAATTGTGGTGCTGATTAAAAAGTGTATTGCTCATATTACAAGCGATCCATTTCTGTAGTCATGGGCAGGCACTTCGACAAATGAGCTGCTCTGCTCTATTAATGCTTATGATAACTGGATGCATTTGATCCCACTATGCACGCCAATTAGACCTCAGTGCTCATTTACTAAAGGAGTGCATAGGGCACAATATCAGCTCAATTACCCGTGGTGTTATTATCAGCTACAATCTGGGTGCAAAATATAGCAGCACTTGTACACTGTGTGAGAGTATGGGAAACAGTGGGCAGACACAGAGTTGCAATTACATTACATTTTGTTTTATATCCCATCTATATTGTAAGCTCCATTTACATATATTTATTATTGTAGGGACCCCTGTTTGTTCTGTTAAAGGGGCAGTTCACCTTTAAATTAACTTTTAGCATGATGTAGAGAGTGATATTCTGAGACAATTTGCAATTGGTTTTTATTTTCTATCATCTGTGGTTTATAAGTTATTTAGCTTTTTATTCTGCAGTTTGCATTTTCAGCAATCTGGATGCTAAGGTCAAAATGACCCTAGCAACCACACACTAAATGGAATAAGAGACTGGGACATGAACAGGAGAGGGCCTGAATACAAAAGATGAGTGATAAAAACTAGCAATAACAATACATTTGTAGCCTTAAAGAGCATTTATTGTTAAAATGGGGTCAGTGACCCCCATTTGAAAACTGGAAAGAGTCAGAAGAAAAAGGCAGATAATTCAAAAACAATAAAAAAAAATGCAGTATAATGTAAACCAATTGAAAAGTTGCTAAGAATAAGTCATTCTATAACATACTAAAAGTAACCATGAAGGTGAACTTTCACCTTAAAGTAAACTTTTAATATGTTAGAATGGCCAATTCTAAGAAACTTTTCAATTGGTTTACATTATACAGAATATTTTTTATAGTTTTTTTTTTAATTATTTGCTTTCCTTTTCTGACTCTTTCCAGCTTTTAAATGGGGGTCACTGACCCCATCTAAAAAAAACAAATGCTCTGTAAGGCTACACATTTATTATTAATGCTACTTTATATTACTCATCTTTCTATTCCGGCCCTGTCCTATTCATATTTCAGCATCTAATTCAAATCATTTCATTCTTGCTAGGGTAATTTGGATCCTAGCAACCAGACTGCTGAAGCGGCAAACTGGAGAGCTGCCAAATAAAAATCTAAACTCAAAAACCATAAATAATTAAAAAATTACATCCAATTGCAAATTGTTTTAGAATATCACCCTCTACACCAGTGATCCCCAACCAGTAGCTTGTGAGCAACATATTGCTCCCAGTGGTTTCAAAGCAGATGCTTATTTTTGAATTCCAGGCTTGGAGGCAAGTTTTGGTTGTATAAAAACCAGGTTCACTGCCAAACAGAGCCTCAATGTAGGTTGACAATCCACATAGGGGCTACCAATAGCCAATCACAGCACTTAGTTGGCACCCCAAGAACATTTTTCATGCTTGTGTTGCTCCCCAACTCCTTTTTACTTCTGAATGTTGCTCATGGGTTCAAAGGTTGGGGATCCCTGATTTACACTATACTAAAAGTTGAACAACCCCTTTAATGTATTGTTGTGCTGTACCGTGCTGGGTACATAAGTAGTACTATATAAATACAGATATACATACATTTCATTGGTGCAACACACAAAGTGAACAGTGCATTTACTGCAAGTGAAGTATTATGTATAGGCATACCTTGAGCATCTCATGCACCAAAGTAGCAGCAACGAGGTGCTAGTACAATATAGATGGGTGCAAGCATTTTTTATTTGCCATTTTGATAGGTGCAGTTCTGTGCCCATTTTTGTATCTAGCATAATAGTAATGTATAACAAAGTTATTATTTAGTCAGTCATGAAGAGTTCTGTAAAACAAGCAGTAAGTGTGTGTGCAACTTTCACACAACAAGTTTTAAACCAGTCCCTTTGTTTTGCAAATGTCACTTCTAAATCGGATCAGAGCACTGCCAAAACAAACCAGCTTTCAGATGGACACATGTATAAATTAATTCAAATCTTTCTTACAGAGGCCTTGTTTCTGATTTCTCTCATATCATAGTCCTACTGTACTAATGGTCTTGCTCAGCAGCACTATGACAAAACCAAGTCTTCAAACATGATAGTACATAGCCTGTCCTCCTACTGGAACAGTGCTTAAAGAGAAGTTTCACCTTTAAGTATGTTATAAAATGGCCAATTCTAAGCAACTTTTCAATTAGTCTTCATTATTTATTTTTAGAGGTTTTTAACAATCCATAATCTGCCTTCTTCTGGCTCTCTCCTGCTTTCAAATGAGGTCACTGACCTAATCTAAAAAAACAAATACTCTGTATTGTTATTGCTACTATATATTACTCATCTTTCTATTCAGGCCCTCTCCAATTCATATTCCATACTCTTATTTAAATCAATGCATGGTCTCTAGGGTAATTTGGACCATAGCAACCAGACTGTTGAAAGTGCAAGTGGGAGAGCTGCTGAATAAATAAATAACTCAAAACATCAAATATTGAAAAAAAATGAACTGCAAATTGTCTCAGAATAACACTCTCTGCATCTTACTAAAAGTTAACTCAAAGGTGAACATCCCCTTTATAACGCAAGTAAAGCTAATAAAATAAAATTTCATATATATATATATATATATATATATATATATATATATATATATATATATATATATATATATATATATATATATATATATATATATATATATATATATATATATATATATATATAAACAATCTATAGTGGTGCACTCTCAATATAGGCAGCCGCCTGGGTGCTGGTTATAACATAGCATAACAATCCAAAAATACAAACCGCACTCCAAGGTCTTGAAATGATGAAAAAAGTGAAAAGTTTATTTCAACGTTTCGGCCCACCTACTCGGGCCGTCTTCAGGAAGTGGATTATATATATATATATATATATATATATATCTATATATATCTATATATATATATATATATATATATATCAGTGTCTAATGCTCTTATTGTGCCATTACAGGGGCTCCTATACACTGGCAGCACTACATGTGTCACCATCAGATGAATAAAGCTGGTCACAGATGCAAAGATCCGATCGTATGAATTATCGTACGACCGGACTTCCCCATCTCCGGACCTGCCACTAACCATTCAGATCAAATAAAGTACAAAAGAACAGATCAGCCGATGTTCTGCCCCTGACAGCAATCGTATGAAAGTTATGTCCAACAAAGCTGCTGACAGTCTCCCACTGAAAATCGTACGATCGGCAATACACGCAGAGATATTATCGGCAGCCGACAGAAATCTTTTAACCCGTCGGATCGACCAAACGACCGATCTCCGCCAGACGAAAAATGTCGGGACTCTCCACACACGGTCCGAAAATCGTAAGAATCCTCGATTCGTACGATGAGATCTTTGCGTCTTTGGCCAGCTTAAGGCCAATGAGAGTGTTCTTTATAAGCATTCTGTCACTAGGGGGAGCTAAACTACACCAACCCCAGTGGCCCTCCTGCTATCCCTCCTTCTAGTATTATTATTCATTATTAGCAGTTACAAAACACAAACATATTTCCATTTACATAGCAGTACAAAATAAGTGCTGGCATATCCATAACTCAGCTCATACCAGGCCCACTATCTTAACAGCAACATTCTGGAACTCCAGCTGCTGTAGACTGACAATTTAAAGCACCCACAAGGGGATGCTGGGAATTGTAGTTTTGCAACAGCTGAAAGACAAGGTTGCCCAACCCTGTATCTCCCCAGAGGCTGTGTCCGGTTACAGTGGCTGATTTACCTGCTCCACCCCCAGGAACTCGTAGAAGTTTTGCTGGATCTCCTCCACCAAATCGAAGAGCTCCAGGTCACCGCTGTCCCAGGCCCCGACGGTGTGGAGTTGCGAGCAGCACAGTAAGAGAACGGGCAGGAGGAGCCGGGCCCCGCACCCCCACATCCTGGGAAAGGGCAGGAAGAAGGAAGCTCAGCCGGAGCCTCTTCCAGCAGCAGTAGCAGTAACAGACGTGGCTGCCAGGCCCACCAGCTCTGCTCAGCACTTGGCCTGCCGGGGCGCAGCGTGGGAGACCGGAGAGGCAACGTCACGTTTCCAAGGCAACGCCTGAGAGTCCGCAAGGCCTGCAAGTCCAGGGTCTTCCGCTGCCAGCGTGTATAATATGTGTGTGAGAGATACAGTACCGGCGCCCTGTGGGTGACTCACTGCGCTACTGAGCGCTCTCCATCTGTTACTGCAGTATTTACTCACAGTCCCTCAGTCTTCTCGCTAGGCCTTCTGGGAATTGTAGTCACCCTGCTATCCTTTAATGTACCCACGGATTCTGCTTAAAGCGCCGTCATTTATTTATTTTAAAGGTCTGTGCCGACTGCATATAATCCAGATGTATTACTTGTTACCCATGGGCGGGTATGGGTCTCATTTACTAAGCCACAGTGCTTTATTACATCATTGCTGACTCATTTACAAAGCCTGTAGCTTCCTGTCAATTAAATTGCTTTCTCAGTGTACTGCCCCATATCCCTCTAACTGTAGGGCTTAGTAACTGGCTAGTGGGCCTTCCTATCCTTCCCTATTGGAGCTGCCTCGTGGAGGCCTGCAAGGCGCACATGACCCTTTAAAGCAGTGCTTCACCTTCACCTTTAACTTAACTTTTAATATGCTCAAGGGCGCCACACCCCCCACCCCTCCCCATGGCACTCACCTTTCCAGCGATAGTTGCCACCCGGCCGGTATTTTACCAGCCTAGCTGGTAAAACACCTGCCGGGGCCAGTACTTCAAATTTAACGGCAATGTAGCTGCCGGTAATTTGTAATAACCTTAAGAAAGGCCTTGCCCTCAGGTGGCATATTTTTTTACAAAGGTGGCAACCCTAGCGACGGAGGGGGTGGGGGGGGTGGTCCACGTCGCTAGTGCAGAGAGCACTCTCTGCACTAGAAGAGCAGAATTTCCTGGTTGAAAAACAGAAATTTGGCTCTTAGTTACCAGGAGCGGCATTTTGGCCGCCCCTGGCAACCAGTGGTACGCTGCCGCCTGAGGCGAGTGCCTCAACTCGCCTCACTGGTGGAGCGCTCCTGAATATGCTATAGAATGGCCAGTTCTAAGCAACTTTTCAATTGTTTTTTATTTATTTTTTAAATTTTTTTTTTATTTATTGCCTTCTCCTAACTCTTTCCAGGTTTTAAGTGGGGGTCATCTACCCCCATCTAAAAAACAAATGCTCTGTAAAGCTACACATTTATTGCTATTGCTACTTTGTTTACTCATCTTTATATTCAGGCCCTTTCCTATTCATGTTCCGGTTTCTTATTCAAATCAATGCATGGTTGCTAGGGTAATTTGGACCCTAGCAACCGCACTGCTGGCATTGCAACCAGAGAGCTGCTAAATAACTCAAAAAACATAGATAATAAAAAATGAAACCAACTGCAAATTGTCTCACTCTGTACATCATACTAAAAGTTACCTTTTAGCCCACTCAAAGTTCCATAGACATTTTGGTGAGAGATTACCATTGTAATAAACATTTGGCCCTCCAACATTCTGAATGGCAAATAATCAGTACCTGATTCAGTACATGCCATTGGATGAACAGTGGGGCAACTAAAACTTACTGGGTGGGTCACAAAGCAAAATATGTTGTTTTTTTTAAACATATAGTGAAACTGCTTTTCAATTAGTTCCCCATGGGGCCACTATACTTTCTGCCCCCACCTTAACGTTTCTACTATCTGCATGCTTCTCATCCTATTTATAAGGTTAGGCTTACCTGGGTGACTGACCTTAGCTGTCTTCTTCTTTTTTATGATTTTCAATACATGTATGTTGCTTGGACAGTCCTGACCAGCGGATGCCATGGATATCAGCAGGAATGAAAAATTAATCTGCCATTATTCCATTCTGGCACCATGATTGGTTAGAATATATATACAGCGTCAGACTGGTCTACCAAGTAATAGCATGGTTGTGGTTGAACATACTTTTTATCTATTGTTTTAGTCATGAAAAAGGGGTTTTGTAACTGCTTGAACTAAACCGGACAAACAGGGAAACTGAAGCTACTCTATGTTTGATCCTAGTAGATATCCTAGTAGATAATTAGATTTCACACTGGACTTCTGTGCGGCCATTGGTGCATGTGCAATGATGTCAGCAGATGTGATGTCACAATATAATGTGCCTGTGCTTGCTGACACTTTCGGCCACATGCCGCAAAAGGAACCTCCTGTGCTGCCGGATTTTGTGTTAAATCATGTTAAGCTCAAGTCCTATGTATCCATTACACTCATACTGAACAAGGGAGTATACTGTCCCTTGAAAAATGAAAGGTAAAATCAGAAGAACAAACAGAGCTCAAAATGGAGAAAATGATTCATGAAGGGATAGAAGAGGTAAGAAGAGATTATAAGAGAAATGGATTCAAAGGGGAAGGAAGAGATGGGTGAAAGAAAGGTAGATGAGAAAATGGGTAACACTGGGAAACAAAAATGTGGAGTAGAGAAAGTAAGAGGTCAACAAATAGGGTTGTCGCCAGGCTGGTATTTTACCGGCCTAGCCAGTACAACACCTGCCAAGCCCAGGGCCGGTATTACAAATTTACCGGCAACTAAAAAAAGCCCTTGGCCTGCCCCCAATCAGTTCAAAACTGAACTTTTCTCTGTCTTCTGGCCATCGGCGTGATGTGGCTCCACCCCTTTTAAATCACAGCCCGCCCTTTTGTTTGCATCCCCACCACTGGCCAGTGGAAATATTTAGAAAAGGTGGAAACACTATCAAAAAATTAAGGGGTTACAGTAACCATAATCCCTGCCATCATCCTGTATGCCTGTGGGCGTACTTTTATGCCAGTAGCTGTGTAAATATATATATATATATATATATATATATATATATATATATATATATATATATATATACATACAAAATCAAAGAATGCAGCTCAACCCCATGTTGCAATTAAAACCAGTTGGGTGCATGGGTGTGTGGCTTATATCATATATTGAACAAAACAAATGAACCTAGCACTCATATAGCTTTTAGGAAAAAACAGATTGAAAGGAAAATGGAGTGCTGGGTTCATTTGTTTTGTTCAATATATATATATATATATATATATATATATATATATATATATATATATATATATTATAATACAAACACCTGCACTCTGTCCTCTTTTTTCTCCAGTCCGGGTGCTCGGTCAAAGTCTTTATATATGCATAGAATGGACCAGCACACCGTTTTCTTCAATCAAACGTGTTTATTCAATACACACTGTGCATCCAACGTTTCGGCCCGCATCCTTGATAAAGGCCCGGATGCGGGCCGAAACGTTGGATGCACAGTGTGTATTGAATAAACACGTTTGATTGAAGAAAACGGTGTGCTGGTCCATTCTATGCATATATATATATATATATATATATATATATAGTGAATAAAGTACCCCCTCTTGTAATTTATATAGTGAATAAAGTACCCCCTCTTGTAAAATATAAGGATATTATTAGTTACCGAGGAGTTTCATGACCATATAAAAACACGAGGCCGAAGGCCGAGTGTTTTTATACAGGTCATGGAACTCCGAGGTAACTTCTAATATCCTCATATTTTACAACTGGGGGTACTTTATTTATTATAATACACAAATTTTAGTGAGTCATGTGACAGAAATGACATCACTACTCACCGTTTATAACTGATGACATCACTACTCACCGTTTATAAGGATATAATTTACAGGATATTCATGGCTTTTGTGTATTATAAGGATATTATAAGTTACCGAGGAGTTTCATCAACATATAAATACACAAGGTCAAAGGCCAAGTGTTTTTACACAGGTCATGAAACGCCAAGGTAACTTTTAAAATCCTCATATTTTGCAACAGGGGGTACTTTATTAATTATAATACACAAGTTTCAGAGTCATGTGACAGAAATGACTTAGTTTATAACTGATGACATCAGTACGTTCGGCACATACATGCGTCTGTGTGAGTACAGCCCAATTGAGAAGAATTCAGTGCGTCTACTCCTGTGCTCCCCTGTGGCTGAACGTATGAAACCGGAACGCAGGGCAGAGCAGCTAAAAACGCTCATCTGAAAGAGCCCTTACACATTATTTTTACTGTGCACATAACACTTCATTCAATCTAAGAAAACAGTCAGGAGACACAAGATTACACTTTATAATCCCTTAATCCACTTTAAAAAATCAGTTCTTTGCTGGGGCGTAAAGACTGCACAGAGAGAAAGGATAAAACCTTACAGGGTTACTGGTGTAATTAATGCATTTTCAATGGATGTTGCTATCGGTCACATACAAAAAAAAACATATGGTTAGATCAAGCTGAAAAAGAGCACAAAAACAAAATTATGCTTTTATCTATAGTTACAGTTTCAATTTGCTTATGAAACAGATCTGCAGCGCGATAAAGAAAAGTGTGCCTTGTATTGTTTCAGTGTCAGCACATGAATAATCATCTTCCTCCGGGGTTCTGCAAATTCCGCCATCTACAGAAGAAAATCCAATTGTACCTTAATTGGGCAATACACACCTGTGTTCAACATGAGAACAATATATAGTGCTTGTGTTGAAAGTGTATTCATCTTATTCTGTTAAAGGGGTTGTGCACCTTTGAGTTAACTTTTAATATGATGTAGATTTGTAGAGAGTGATATTCTGAAACAAATAACAATAGGTTTTAGTAGTTTTTTTATTTGTGTTTTTTTGAGTTATTTAGCTTTTTATTCAGCAGCTCTCAATTTCAGCAATCTGGTTGCTAGGGTCCAAATTACCCTAGCAGCAATGCATTGATTTGAATAAGAGACTGGAATAAGAACAGAAGAGGGCCTGTATAGAAAGATGAGTAATAAAAAGTAGCAATAACAATACATTTGTAGCCTTACAGAGCATTTGTTTTTATATGGGTTCAGTGACCCCCATTGGAAAGCTGGAAAGAGTCAGAAGAAGAAGGCAAATCACTCAAAAACTAAAAAAATGAAGGCCAATTGAAAAGTTGTTTAGAATTAGCCATTCTATAACATACTAAAAGTTAACTTAAACACCCCTTTAATTAATCTGAAAACTTCTAAAAGTCAAATAAAAAACGTCCAACAGGATCAGCACCGCTTCAATTGACTTCTATATGACCTTTCGGGGAGATTTAGTCGCCTCGTCTTTGTTGCGACCAATCTCCCCGAATGCCTTTCCTCACTCTTGCACTGGCTAAAATGAAAAATCGCCGGCTCTAAGCACACGCGGCGATTCATTTTCCGAAGCCGCCCGAAGTTTCCTCCTTGGCTATAGCAAAACACGCGTGCGATAGACATGACAGCTAAGGAAAAGTTTCAGATTATTGATAAGCCGAGATCGAATGTGAGAAAAGAGAAAACTTTTTTTTGAACCGTGAATGGGAGGTCTCATGTTTTCTGTAAAAAAATTGGGACTCATTTTATTGATTTGTCAATATTAAATAATAAATATGTATTGATATGTGACATGAGATTTATTTATGTATATATATTAATGGATTATTTACAGTATTGTATATTTATTGTTACCAACACTTCAGATCACTTTTATTTCCTTTGTTGGTGGTGTCATAGGGGTAAATTTATCAAAGAGTGAAGTTCCGCCACTAGAGTGAAATTCTGCAGCTCTCAATTCATTTCCATGGGATTTTGAAAGGCGTATTTATCAATGGGTGAAAGTGAAAGATAAATACGCCTATAAAAATCCCATAGAAATGAATGGAGAGTGGCGGAATTTCACTCTAGTGGCGGAACTTCACTATTAACTTCACTCTTTGATTAATATACCCCTAAGCCTCATCACAGTAATGTGCATAGAGGATAGATTATCTACGGACACTACAGCAAGAGTTAATGGTTTTATGGGAGGGTCCTATGTGAGGGGTGGGCTTCTACACCATACAGCTTCTGAGAAAGTGTCTGGTAGCTACGAAACGCACATCAAGTGTGTGGTCTTTGATATGTTCCTGAAATCTCCTTGATTTTAATGAAATCAATAAAGGATTATTTTTAATAGACTATGTCCCACTGGTGCTTCATGTTAAAGACGTTTCTTTGCCATTTATAGCCTGTTCAGTTTACATCTGCCAATCATGCCATGCCACAAACTTTTGACCAACTGTAGGGTGCGTTTGGCCAGGCTGCGATTGTGACAATGGTTGCAACTTAAAGCTATTCATTCTTTAAAGTGTTTGCTACAATATGGAACAGGTGGAATCCTTGCAAGAGCTCAGAGCAGAACAGAACCTTTATTCCTTTTGCCATATTTGTACAATTCCTGAAGAAACTCCATCATGACAAAACAAGAGTGATTGGGGTAGATCCGTAAGTTATAGGTGTGGTAGACATGTCAGATGCAAAGTAAATGGGATTTCTTGTATACATTGCAGTCAAATTATGACAACCCAATAAACAGAGCTTCCCAATCAGTCTTCTGGAAGCAGAGATTGCTAGTTTCTAGCATATGGTTTTCATAATGTGCTTACACTTCAGATTTTGCTTCAGACTGGGGCTGTGTTAATCAGAGCATTTTCGATCAGAAGATATTTCACAAATTAAAAACTTTCCAAGTTCAAACTTGGTATTTGAATTTGATACAGCTGGTTCTGATAAAGATCCTTATGAGGCTCATCATTCTGATTCTCTTATTTATATTACCTGAATTTGGCACTTTATATTACCTGTTACCCAAAAATTGTTGGCCCCTGGAGGGAGCTCCCAGTGCAGATGGCCATGTTTAGTGGTGTTCATGCACACCATGGGGCAGATTCACTAAAGTGAAGTGGCCGATGCTTGCAACAATTCGCCAGAAGTCCCATCTGCAGGGACATCACTAATTTACAGGCGTAGAAGACAATTTGCTAGTGAACGAGACCATCGCTAGCATTCGTTCACACCATTGTCAGACGACTTTTCAGAGTTTACTTTGCCACCTCAGACCAAGGGGAACTGATAAATTGAAGCTACTTCTTCCTCAATCTTATGTCAGTGACATCATATCCTGTATGCCTGGAAATACATTAAAGTTGTAAAAAACGACTTTTCTTTTTTTAAAGCGGGATTGCCTTCAAAAGTCCAAATTATTAAAGATTTTTTTTAAGCGAATTTGAGGGGCATGCCATATTTGTTTAAGGGTGGGCTCATGTCTAGGGCATTAGAGGATCTCTTCTGTCTCTATTATGGCTCATTGGGCATGTGTTTTAAAAAGTGGTCACTTCAAGCATTTGCACCAACATTACTAATAAAGATGTCCATACAACTTGTAGGTACCTGCCCTATTCAAATTAATCTAAGCGTAAGAGTGCTAGCGAAGTTTCTCTAGGCAGAAATGAACGCTAGCTAAAAATTTGATGTGAAATGTTCACCCAGTCAAAGTAACGCTAACGAAAATTCTCCAACAAATTCTGAGATGCAACTTCGCGTTTTAGTAAATTAGTAATGGTAACTAATTCGCACCTGCCGAAGTTGCGTGGAGTTTAGCGAAGCAGTAGCTGGCGAAAATTCGCCCTTTCATGAATTTGCCCCAATGAGTGCTTCTCCTTGCACATTTTTTTTTGTTGCACTATTCTGAGTGTCACAATATGACCCTAGCACCAGGAGCTCCCTCCTATTGCAGGTTGAATAACACTTGGGGACAAAAATATTTTTTAAATATTGTTTCCAGCAATTAGGCGCTCCCTCCTCCTTCAGGGAAGAAACCATTTTTGGATGACAGGTGCCCTTTAATGGACTAGGAAAGTTGAACCAACTCTGTATTCCATATGAAAAGCCTAGGAAGAATACATTAGTGCACGCCACACATGTATATAGGTGCTGTATAACTATCTTTCTGAAAATGCCACTGCTTGTTTAAAAACATCCTTTGCCAAGACCAAGATCTTGATTCTGTGCAGTGTATTTTTTGCAGGAAAAAGCAGCAAGTCCTTAAATCATGCCCTGGAGTTAACTTTTAGTGAGAAACGTCAGCTCTGAGATCAGGATAGACAGACAATACGGTGCATGTACAGTAAGAGTGCATCAGTTACATTCATGTCATATCCGAAAAAATGGTTTTGCCAGTTGCTGTGTGGCAGAATAGAGCTGAGGCCTAGGTATGCTATGTGGAAAGGATCAAATATGGGCTTGTCGTTTAAGTCTAAAAAGTCTAAGGGGCAAATTCACTAACCTCTGAAAATTCGCCAGCGACGGCTTCGCTCACATCGCAACACTTCGCCTGGCGTAGATTTGCCAGGACAACGCTAATTCACTAAAATCTGAAGTTGCGTCCAGGGCGCCGAACGCTGGCGAAGTTGCGCTACCGTTATTATGCCCAGTGAAGCAAAGTCGCGCTAGCGTTGGCGAATTTGCATACGGCGGGAAGTTAAAGTTCAATGGACGTATATGTTGCGGCAAATACATTATACTACACAAGCATGGGAAACCTTAATAAAATAAAATAAAGTTGTTATATTGCCCTACACATGAGCCCAGTGTATAGTTTATGTCCCATATGTTAGGAAATGTAGGGGGGAAGCCGGTTACCCCCCAAAAAAATTTACGCTATTTTTCAGGCTATCACCCTGAAAAAGGAAAAGAGGCTAGCGTTTTTTGGGACTAAAATCTGCATCTAAGTGAATTTGCGTAGTTACATCCATTCGCCAGAGCGCAAATTCCCCAGGCGTTAGGGAGCGAAGTACCGCTAGAGTCTATCTCCTTTGCTAGCGAATTTTCGCCTTTCCCCTTTAGTAAATTTGCCCCTAAAAATCATGTCCGCTTCTATTGAAGTATAAGTAAATGTTTGGAAAGAAATACCATAAATTCATAATTTCTTCAAAACACCAAATAGTCCTGAGCAGGAAGGGCTTCCTCTCTTAATGTAAACTACTGGTCACAGATAAGTCAATATGTATATATACATACACACAATTACATCAGATATTATGAGACAAGTGTGCAGGAAAAACGTGGTATTTGACCGCTAGACCTGACAATATAGGTGGGCTGGAGTCTGATTAAAAGTGATGCATATCCCTATAGGGATATTTTAATGTATTCATTGATCCTAATAATAATGCTGCTTTGTCTAACACTTTATAAATAAATACAATTATGTTTGATTTTGTAATACAAAGCAGAATCAGGAATCTAGAAAAAACTTGGAAAACAGATATCTGCTGCAACTGTAATAACTGGTAATCTGTCATTTAAGTATGGTCCTAAAATAATTTCCAAAATGCTATTGTTATTTCTAGCATCATGAAATGTTAAGAAAAAGTATTGTGGCTGCTTTAATCACGCTTGGTAAAAAATGCAGAAATCAACCCCCTTTTTTTGCCTTGAGGTTCACAAGGAAACTAATATTTTCATTGGTAAGGAACAAAGGATGGGTGGCAAATATCTCATAAGCATAAAAATCTGTCAGCTGCCTTCACTAATCAGGAGTCTGGCTTCTCTTTCTGAGCTTCATCTTGTACAAGCAGGCTGCTGCCACACGGCTTCTCTTTTATATTGCCATTACCATATGCTTGATGTCTGGTACAACTTGAGGACTGGGCCACGGTGCCATGAGCATTTCAATAAATCATACATACGTATTATACTTTTGAACTACAGCGGTAGCCATTTCACTGAATCCTGATTCTTCGCAAAAAGGTAAGCGTTTGTAAATTAAATTGAAATCATCTTCATTTCTGTTACTTATATAACTGCCAACATTAATTTTTACCCACCAAGCCCGTCTGTTTTGTCCCAGGAACAATGTTTCACGTGGCAGGAATGAACTAATTAAAACTACCTGAACTCATTTATAACACTATTTGAAATAAATAAAGTCTTTTTATGAAAATATATATTTTATTCTAATAATATGTGCCATTGGATTATACTGAAGTGAAACAGAAATTTTAAATACAGATCTAGGATATTTTTTTTTAAAATACTTGGGTCTTTCTGGATATTTCTGTAATTTGGATCTCCATACCTTACCTCTACTACAAATCATTTAAACATAAAAGGGATTTGTTTCCTAAAATTCAAATTTATCTCATAATTTTATTACACCAAGCTCAACCAAACTCCCATCCACAATGTTATCTTATTTATCAATAAAATAACTCGAGAAATCCGGGTCAGGAAAAAACTCAATAAAATAGAGCGAAAACCTAAATTGTACGAAATTTTTGGATTTGACGCCCGAATCGTTTGATCTTTTCAGGTTATCACCAGAAATTATCGGATGAAATCCAGCGCAGATCACAATATCTTCAAACTGTAAAAGGAACATCTGCCAATGATTTATATATGACCTCGACAGGTTTGAGATGGCGATTTTCTGATTTGCTGCTTTGTGGTATAATAAATCTTGAAAAATGTAAGATTTTTTTTCCTCTAAAAATTTGAGTTTTTTTGCCTGAAAAACCTCAACCAGAAAAAACAAATTGAGTTTAGTAAATAACCCCCTTAATAAACCCAATCAGATTGTTTTGCCACTTAAATGGCTTTATGCAGCTTAGTTGTCATCAAGTACAAGGTACTGATCTAGTATTACAAAGAAGAAGGGAAGCATTTAAAAATATATATAATTATTTGCTTAAAATTGTACAATGGGAGATGGTCTTGCCGTAATTAGGAGATTTATTAATAAGAGATCCCATACCTGTACAGACCATGCCCTGCTTACACACAAACCAGAATTAGCTGCAAAACTTGATTGCTTACTATCTTATTACACATTATACACTGAAGCTGGCAATACACATACAAATATTTCATGCATGTCCAAGGAATGATGAGAATAGACATGATCACACCATGGATATCAGCCATTGTATCTGGCAGGTTTGAATATATAAGTATATAAAATAAATACAAATATATCAATATTGATACTAATAGAAATAGTGATAAAGCATGATGATCCTTATTGGTTTCCCAACTGTTGGCTTTAAATGCATGTGCTGCCTGTTGACCAGTCTTTCTTATGGAGCATCTCATATCCAGTATGGTGTTCTTTATGATAATGTTTAATAGTTCTATCTACCGATAAATGCCTTTTAAATTATCAATGCATTTATCGCTATTCTGCCAGCAGTATCCCTTTAAGTAGAGTTGAGCAAATGGTCAAAAATGTGATGAACATGTGATGAAATTGAATTTTTGACCTGGGTCCACTGGTACTTCAAGGGCTCTCACTCATGAGCATTTCTGACTGCGTTCTCCTGCAGTGGATTTTTCATTTGTAGGACGTAATGCAGTCCAGTCTATTCTATTAGTCTGCAGTCACTGAACTTGAAAACTTGCAAAGGTATTTAGTGGCTGATTCTCCAGTGGGAAAAAACTGTGAATGACTGAATGCTTTATTCTTTAGCCCCTTTCTGTTATCTGTAGTGCTGGCTTTAACTCTTGAAAATATGTAGCAGAAGGGAATTGGATTCTTGATCGGAGGAGAGTTGACATCTGCTATATTGTTTCAAGAGTCAGAAACAGCGTAGATTGAAATAAAGTTTACCAATAGCTTTAAAAACACTGACAATTTTTAATTAGAAAAGTTGATTAGAATTACATTTTCATTTGCATGATGCAAAAAAAAAATTTGTGGAGTTCTGCTTTAATGTGTTTTTAAAAACTTGTTTTTGAGAATATAGGCCTTGCAGTGATCTGTGGATGGGGTTAATTACCTATATTAGTGGTCGCTACACTCAGAAACCATAGAGTGACCTCCCTCCCAGCACTGTCAGTTCCTACACCACTCTGGGATGGATTTGACCTAATTTAGACTTTTGACCTAATTAAGATTGCTGCTTAATACATATTTCAACAAGTCTATTAGGAGCCACGTTGACTTAAATTAATACACAAAACACAGGTAATCACCTGGGTCGGACTGTAGCCTTGGTGGCCCACCAGGGCTGCAAAACAAAGGGCCCTTCTGGCAGTACCCGGGGGCCTCATCCTGACCGATAAACTCCAGCTGTGCTCATGCACGGAAAATAACTGCGATGCATGTGTGAAAAACACTGCAACATGTGTGCATGCGTGAAAAACTTTGCAATGCAACACCACAGCCAGTCAGCCGGGGGAGCAGGTCTATGCCGTTTTTTTCCCCGATGTCCTGCCGGCCAAGTCCAAACCTGGCAATCACAGTATGTAGGTAATAGAATTGGCAAACCACAAAACGCAACGAAGAAATACAAGCATACTGGAGAAAGTCCATTCTTTTGATTTGCCCATATTTTGATCCCTCATAGATAACTGGATATTCTCCCTATTTGTCCCATGAATATACATTCAAGCTTCTAATTTCTAAGCTTCTTAAATGTGAACCAGTATGTGACGCTATTTGAAATATGCAACAAAAACAATCTGTCTCAGTGGATCACACCATCCTCAGTAGCATGCGCGCGTCTCATGTTTGCCAATATATATAGTAACACCCAGTGGCGGAACTACCGGGGGAGCAGGGGGTGCGATTGGGCCAGGGCCCACACCCCCTCAGGGCCCCCCCGGCAGCTCACGCGCCAACGATTTCCGGGTGCGCACCGCCGATCCGGGTGTGCACCGCTGCATTTCCGGGCGTAAACTCACGTACGGAGGGGGGTGGGGGCCCCGGCTGCACTTCCCGCACCTGGGCCCGCCCCCCTCTAGTTACGTTACTGGTAACACCAAAAAAGTGGCACAAAGTATTTGTGTTAAAGTAATTAAATTATAGTGCCCTGCACTAATAAAACTGGGTTGTTTTAGAAAGACTACTATAGTTTATATAAATAAGCTGCTGTGAAGCCATGGGAGCAGCCATTCAATCTGAAAAATTGAGAAATGGCACAGGTTACATAGTAGATAACGGAATCATTTGTTAGAACCCCATTGTATTCTGCAAAGTTTATCTGTTGTCTGCTATGCAAACCTTTGACTTTTCTCCTTTTTCAGCTACACAGCAGCTTATTTATATAAACGATAGTAGTCTTTCTAAAGCAAACACCACAGTTCTACCAGTGCAGAGCAACAGTACATTATTATTTAATTACTTCAAAACAATTTCATTTTTTGGTGTTAAAGTTCCTAAGATCCAAATTACAGAAAGATTTGTTATCCAAAAAAAAACCCAGGTAGTGAGCATTCTGGATAACAGGTCCCATACCTGTATTTCAAATGTATTAAAGCAACACAAAAAAAGTATAATGAAAAGAGGATCAAGACTGGTTTTGAATAGAAGCAATATCATTTTTAATGTTACTTGGAAAGTGACAGGGAGCAGTGGCTGCTTTGGTGGGTACCTTCATAATGGAAAATGAGCTAAATGTTTTCAGACAAATATTTCTCTTTTATTTTAATAATAGTATTACTTTAAATTGCCACTTTAAGTCCCTTTTTGAAACCGGGTGAGAAACATAAATTGCCACTTTTATTCTAGTTCTTATATTATATAAGTTTTACAGTTTCCACACTGAGCCTTCGAGTAAACGTGAAAATTCATGTTTTTTTCTGCCCTGCTTCAAGGTATTTTTTGCTTAGTATAACAAATTTATGTTTTTTTATTATCAAATAATGTGGATATGAAAGTGTTATGTTGATATTTGTTAATATTAAAACTGTACAGACATATATTAACTCTTAAATACAGCAACATGGTCTATCACCCCACTGAAACTGATTATAATAGCAAAGGCTTAATTACTTTCCAATGCCCATTAACAATGTAAATGATGCTATTTTTAAATTGCAATAAATTAACCTATAAAAAGGCTTGATGGGGATGTGGTGCCGCTTGTAGGGGGGAAAAAACGTTAATGAAATTAATGTTACCACTCAGCGTTTAAGAGTACATTAGCCATATTAATGCCAACCGTGAGATGATTCATTTATTTTAACAAGCTGTCACTTGAGTGGACTCAAGCCTTGAATGGTGCTCAGCTGATGAGGATGACCTGCTATTAGGGTCCACTTATGCGGTTTAATTTATACTGCAAATGGTTTAAATCTTTTGAATTGATCTATTTAAAATATAAACCTAGAATTTTTCTTTTATGTGATAGATGCTGTTCATTGGACCTTTCTGCTGTAGAGTGGTTGTTTAGCCACCAATGGAAACGCTATCTTACACAGTTAAATCGGGTTGAAAAAAGACAATGTCCATCAAGTCCAACCCCTCCAAATGAAAACCCAACATCCATACATACACCCCTTCCTAATTTCATACAAATTATATATACACCCATACTGACACTAACTATAGAGTTTATTATCACAATAGCCTTTGATATTCTGTCTGTCCAAGAAATCATCCAAGCCACTCTTAAAGGCATTAACTGAATCAGCCATCACAACATCACCCGGCAGTGCATTCCACAACCTCACTGTCCTGACTGTGAAGAACCCCCTACGTTGCTTCAAATGAAAGTTATTTTCTTCTAGTCTGAAGGGGAGGCCTCTGGTACGGTGATCCACTTTATGGGTAAAAAGGTCCCCTGCTATTTGTGCTCTAATGTACTCGTAAAGTGTAATCATGTCCCCTCGCATGCGCCTTTTTTCCAGAGAAAACAACCCCAGTCTACCCTCATAATTTAAGTCTTCCCTCCCTCTAACCAGTTTAGTTGCACTTAGTCTCTGCACTCTCTCCAGCTCATTTATATCCCTCTTAAGGACTGGAGTCCAAAACTGCACTGCATACTCCAGATGAGGCCTTACCAGGGACCTATAATGAGGCATAATTATGTTTTCATCCCTTGAGTTAATGCCCTTTTTTATGCAAGACAGAACTTTATTGAAGTAGTAATGAAATTCATGTTTCTCATAACAAAGGCATTTGCTGAATTTCTAACTTACATAATCATTGGTTAGAATACAGGAATAGGTGATTCAGATGAAAGTTGAGTTTGATGTAGTTGGCCATCTTAAATATATTGCAATATACAGAAAAACAATCCCTGTTTTTTTTTTAAATGGTAGATATTTTTAGGCACAAAATGTCTTTAATATATTGAAAGTTCACAGGACCGTATGTATTTGTCTATATGAATTTTGTGGTCACTGCACCCCCACTTAATGGTTTAGAAAGTAGGGGCGATCACAATTTTCCCTTGTTTGTTATAGTTCATACAGGAGCAGTGGCCAGCTCCATGTTGTAGCTTAAACACGTTCCAGCTATCGTCAGGTGATCTCAGTGGTTGCCAATAAAAGGGCAACAATGTTTGGGCGTTTTGACCTTGACAGCAACAAGTAAGTTGCAGGTAAAACCTGGTCCCTGTTTAAAATGTTTAACGAAGCAGTAGAATTCTTAATGAATCAGATGAATGCTGACTGTAGGACTGGCCAGACCAGGGATGACTTTGATATAGTTGACCAGCTTAAATATATTTCAATATATGGACACGCACTTTTGGGTTTAAAGGGTAAGGCATTTTTTAGAAGCTTAAGGCACAAAATGTATCAGTGTCCTTAATATATTGATAATGGGTTGAGTACAGAGGACCTCTTGTATTTGTCTCTCTCTCTCTTGCTCTGCCTCTTGCACTTCTGTATAGTTGTGCCAGCTGTGTCTGTGTAACCACTTCTGCTGAAACATGCACCTATTAACGCTGTGGAACCCTGGATCTACCACTACCCTGAACGTGGTAATACCCAGAGTTGCATTCATAGGCACAGCAGACTTGCGCCAAAAGACGTCTTTAAATGCTGTGCACTGTAAGTGACACAATCTAAACTCTGGAACTGTTAGCTGCAAGTTGCATCTGGTTTGCTGCAACATGTGCAGTTGTGTTAATTTTTATACATTAGGTGCAAATGTGTTGTGTGCAACTCCCACATAGCCACAAATTTGCTTAACTTATAGTAAAAAAAAAACTGCATTAGTTATAAGTAAAAATCATTTTAATTTTCATCCACATTTTCACTTTACACACTGAGTTGTAATCCCTTGAGACTGTAGTTTCCAAGAACTTCCTTCCTTATCAAGAAACCCCCAACTGTCAAATGCTTACGGCCTAATGAAAAACTACCTTTCAGAGAGATGAAGATAAAAAAGCTATGATAGTTCTAGAGCAGGAGTGCCCATACTTTACTAATGCCATGTCTACTTTTAGTGATGTTGTCCCATAATGATCTACATCCATAAAAGTATTTTTAGCTTTCTGTTCCATGGAAAATATTACTTAATTATTATATTGATTTATGAGAGAATTTTTATTGCTATATTTAACAAACAACTATTTCTATGTAACCATAACATAAATATCTGAATGAAAAGCATGAAACAGGAGGGTGATATAGACAAGCTGTTTATTGACAGATCTACTGATCACCAGCTAAAGGTCTTCTGGTAGATCCTGATCTACCTTTTGGGCACCCCTGTTCTAGAGTATCTGCAGATTTACAGGAAACATTTCTAAACTTGCCTGACTAAAATGCAGTTAATTATTATTCAACAGATATCATTGAATAAGAAATATTCACTTCATTGTTCCTTATCACTCCCTGGTAACAATATGGTAATGATTTTCCCACAGGCCATTTGACAGAAAAGGGAACATATATTGTCTGTACCACTTCACTTTTCAAGTTTTATAGATTATTTATTTTATAAGAAAGGCAAAGGTTAACAACCAGAGAATAACCATTTAAAAGCTAAAGGTTATTGTAAGGAACACGGAGAAAGAAGTATGAGATGCTACTGAACATCTGTGGAATAACAACAACATCAAATTAGCATGTTGGAAGAATGCTGGCATTTGTATTAACCAAAGTAACATGAGGGTGAGCTGGTGTAAAACAAATTCCTACCTTGTCACCCACACTTGATTCCCATAAATTATATGGGTAATCTGGATTGAAAAAAACAATTGTCCATCTAGTTCACACACATATACACCCACACATTACATACATATAAATGCACACCCAAACATAATTGCATTAATGTCCATAATCATATACGTACACATATCACACTAATTTAAAGGGATACTGTCATGGGAAAAAAAAATTTTTTCAAAATGAATCAGTTAATAGTGCTGCTCCAGCAGAATTCTGCACTGAAAATCATTTCTCAAAAGAGAAAACAGATTTTTTTACATTCAATTTTGAAATCTGAAATGGGGCTACACATTTTGTCAATTTCCCAGCTGCCCCTGGTCATGTGACTTGTGCCTGCACTTTAGGAGAGAAATGCTTTCTGGCAGGCTGCTGTTTTTCCTTCTCAATGTAACTGAATGTGTCTCAGTGGGACATGGGTTTTTACTATTGAGTGTTGTTCTTAGATCTACCAGGCAGCTGTTATCTTGTGTTAGGGAGCCGTTATCTGGTTACCTTCCCATTGTTCTTTTGTTTGGCTGCTGGGGGAAAGGGAGGGGGGTGATATCACTCCAACTTGCAGTACAGCAGTAAAGAGTGATTGAAGTTTATCAGAGAACAAGTCACATGACTTGGGGCAGCTGGGAAATTGACAATAAAATCTGTTTGCTCTTTTGAGAAATGGATTTCAGTGCAGAATTCTGCTGGAGCAGCACTATTAACCGATTCATTTTGAAAAAAAATTTTTTCCTATGACAGTATCCCTTTAAGAATGCTTGCACCTTCGGGTACTAAAACCACAAAAGAGTTCCTAAACTGTGAAGGCTCAGGCATTCTTAAATTGCCCCCCCCCTTAACCCTGGATATTTTAGATAATACAGAAAATGTCACACCCATTTCAACAACACTAAAAACATTTCACAGCACTTTGTTCATTTCACATACAGGTATGGTATCCGTTATCCGGAAACCCATTATCCAGAAAGATCCAAATTATGTAATGCAGTCTTCAACAGACTCCATGTTATCTACATAATCCAAATTTTTAAAAACAATGTCCTTTTTCTCTGTAATAATAAAACAGTAGCTTATACTCAATACCAACTGAGATATAATTAATCCTTATTGGAAGCAAAACCAGCCTATTGGGTTTATTTAATGTTTAAATTATTTTCTAGTAGAGTTAAGGTATGAAGATCCAAATTATCCAGAAAACCTCAGGTCCCGAGTAATCTGGATAACAGGTCCCATACCTATACCTCTAAATTCATTGTTAAGAGTTACCCTTTTTCCTGAGATAAAAACTGGTCTTTGCAAGGTAGAGCATTAGATTACCGGTACCATACTAAACCAAAATGTATTTTCCCTGTTTAGCTCAAGAAGAAACATAGATTTTTGCTGATTGAAACAATAGGCACAAAGAATGTTCAGCACAAACCTTGTTCATTGGACTTATACTGCGCATTTAAAATTAATGCACAAGTGTTACAGGGTGCTTAGTGGTGTTGATTGTGTCTTGTTCAAACTCAATACTTTAAAATATGACGATAACTGGAAATTACAGTTATAAAATCATTCAAAAGTCTTCAGTGTAGTGTGAATGAGCCAGAAAACCCATGACATTTATAAATCATTATATGACAAAGTGTAATGTACACAAACAATCATGGTTATGATTATCACAAGTAGTAGTAAATATTAGTTCATAATTTACATGTAAAGTGACATTATGTTTGTTTTTTAAATTCAGGTAGAGTTTATTGAACAGGCTTTGCAAAATAGCATTCACATGTGATATACATAGCTTTGGTTATAAAAAGCAGTGCTTTACAGTCATAGAGGGGGTGAGGGTACATTTCACAACAACATACAGTATGTAATTTACAATCAATAGTAAAATGGTGTGAGCTAATCGCCACCCATTGTAGAGCAAACTGTATAACCAAAGGCAATGTAGTACAAGCATGTTTCTTACCATTATTAGGGTTTGGGGGAGGGGTGGATATTTATCTAGCCATTGGCCCAGATTTTATGAAACTTTTTGGGGCCCCCTTTATAGATAGACTATACGTTCAAGATTGCAAGTTTTAATCATACAATTTACCCAGGCTTGGACCTCTGGGGGTGCTCTGCATTTCCAGTTTTGCGCTATGAGTTTTTTGCCTAGGAAAAGCTCTTCATAGATGAACAATCTGTGGTATTGATAATGATAATGTTACCCAGAACATTGAGTAGACAGGCTTTAGGGGTTCTAGGTAGGGTTGTATTCATAATATTGTCAAGTTTGTCTAAATTGCTGACCAGTATGGTTTAATGTCATCTAACTACCATAGCATGTGTGTGAGCGTACCTTTTTCTACATTGCATCTGGCAGGAGCATTGGGGGCCCACGGGGGTTCCAAACCTCCGTGGCCTCCGTGCACATCGGCATGCATGTGCGAATACCAGCACACATGTGTGAACGCCAGTGCGCATTGTCGCATATCTTTTATTGGGGGGCCAGACGATCGGAGGAGCAGGTATGACATAGAATTGGAACATTCTTAGTCGAGTCAGCCTGCATCTACAGTTAGCCCAGACAAGTTGCCTAAACAGACCATTCAGCCATGGAAAGATTGATTTTAGTATAGCCTGTTGTAGCATATAGTGAAGGTTTGGGAGTATCCATATTTTGACTAGGTGTATCCTCCCCATAGGGCCTAGCAGGGCAGGATTTACATAGCAGGCACCCCTAGGCCCGATGTCGTTTGTCGGGCTGTCCCCTCCCTTTTATTCGCTCAAATTTTCATCATCAGGACCAGAGCAATGGGGAAATTTAAAAGAAACAATAGTATCTTTGCGCATCCCCAGTGTTTCTGAACCAATGTGGGTGTGGTTGGGTGGCATGCCGCTCTCCACAAATCCTGGCCTGGGGCCTAGTGTTAGTGTAGTCCAGATGTGGATTTGCTCTTGAAGGCACTCTAACAGTGATCTTAAATTAAAAATTACATAGTTAGTTATAGGTAATGCTATGACATAGAGCCATAGGCCTGAGTTTAGACCAAACCTCCACAGTATGTCTTGGACATTTAGGATAGTTTCCCTCCTGTCTCCTATTTATATCATCAGGGTACATTTGGATACTCTCCTCCAGGGGCCCCATTTTAAAACCTGTTATGCCTGGATGTGATCGGACGTGGTGTGCTATGGGCTCCCTGGCTAGAGCAAATAACAATAGGGAGAGGGGACAGCCTTGCCTGGTGCCCCTCCACAATGAGAAAGATGCAGATAATTCACCATTCACCCATATAGAGGCATTTGGGGCAGCGTATAGTAGCTTAACCATACTAATGATTTTATGATCTATCTCAAACCTCTCAAGTACTAGCCAAAGTTAAGCCCATTCAATGGTGTTGAATGCCTTGGGGATGTCTAGAGCTACCACCGTTCTTTGCCCTGGATTATAGTGTGCATGTGCCAGGTTTGTATAGAGGCATCTGGTATTGAGTGCAGTGGATTTGCCGGGCATATGTTATAAATGAAGAGGATTTATTATTGAAAATAAAGAACAATGTAGCAGGTTAAAAATAAACGAAAAGTACTTTTACCAAGCCAGGAGTCAGAGGCAGGCGGCAAGTAATCAGAGTCCATTAAACAGGCCGAGTTCTAGACAGGGAGCAAACAAGGGAAATCCGGTAGGCAGGCCGAGGTTAGGGGCAGGTTGCAGACCAAGGATAAACCAGGAAACAGGCCGAAGTCAGTACCAGGAGATCAGTCGAAAACAGGCAGGGCTCAGGAACAAGGGCAAAGACTCAGATCAGGAACCAGGAATCGGCAAGGAACAAAACAGGAATCAGGCAAGGAACAAGCAGGAATCAGGCAAGGAACAAGCAGGAATCAGGCAGGGAACAAGCAGGAACCAAGTAACGGGCTGGATCAGGCTTGTGGGCTACAATGATCAAGCAACTGGGAGATGCAGGAAGCAGGCTTATAAAGGCCCCAGATTGCTTGATCAAGAACAGATTAATCAAACGAGTTGGGAGGAGGGCACTGTGTGGAAAGGAATGAAAAAAAAAACATTATAGCAACTAATCAGTGCAAGTGGTATATGCTTCCAGTGGCTCGCAGAGGTAATGCAGGTGAGTGGGAACCCAGTGACTAGAGTTCGGTTATCAGCAGATCTTGACAATAACTCAAAAACTGCAAGTGTCCGACAGCCCATACCTGTTCCCTGAGTGAAGCCTTTGGCGTGGCTTCTGACCAACCTCTCTGGGGGGGCTAGAGGGGGGTTGCGGCTTGGGCAAGCAAGGCAGCAGTCCCGGTGGGCCCTAAGTCCAAAGCTGAGTAAGTTTTTACTGATCCCTTGGTGAAGGAATCATTAAAAAGAAGGAATTGATTTGCTTATTTGGCATTACATACTTTTGCCATGTTAATATATAGCCTCCTTAGGTTAGGTTAAGACAGATGTGGGATAATTCACAATTAACATTTACAGTAGTGTAAATGAAAACAATGAAAACATGAAAGAATAAAGGTTACTATTCATCTTTAAAAGAAAAGATATCTGTAATAATACGTAATGTTTATTGGTAAGAAATATCATGACTAATTACACAACGTCTAAACGTCTAAAACAGTTCTGATATTATAACGATTTATTCGTGGGTAGGGTTAGATCATGGCAAAACTAGTTTTTCTTGATCTCAGAGTAACTGTAATGTCTCATCATGATAATTTGTTTTTTTTCTGAAGGTAATTAGGTAGGTCAGTTATGGAACTTGTTATCCAAACTGCTCAGGACCTGGGATTTTACGGATAATGGATCTTTCCGTGATTTGGATCTTCATACCTTAAGAATACAAGAAAATCATTTAAACATTAAATAAACTCAATGGTCTGGTTTTGCTTCTAATGATTAATAATATCTTAGTTGGGATCAAGTACAAGGTACTATATTATTTTTACAGGAAATAATAAAAAATTGGATTATTTGTATAAAATGGAGTCTAAGGGAGATGGCTATCCCATAATTCTGAGCTTTCTAGATAACGGGTTTCTGGATAATGGATCACATACCTCTGGTATTGCTTGTACTGTACACATATGGTACTCTGACCAATCATCCTTTAGACCAAACAACCAGATACTGTACAAGGGGCCATAAACATGCATGGCCACCTTTCTATTGATTCTTTTATTCTGCCGGACTGATCAAACAATTATAACAGCAGCTTGCAAAGAGGAGCTCCTTTTCACTTTCTTTAGGCCGATAGTCATTTTCTGTCAAGACAGGATTGTCTGTCTTACCTGTCCCCCTACAACCATACAAGCCCAGATATTAGGCCGATAGTAATTTTCTGTCAAGACAGGATTGTCTGTCTAACCTGTCCCCCTACAACCTTACAAGCCCAGATATTCGGGCAGTATGCTGTTCATATGGAATCACTTACCTAGTTTCTGATCAGAAAACCTGCACTGCACTGAATATAATAAGATTGAGACCCCTCTCTAGTTTGAATTTGATTATTTCATAACTTGGCTGTCTTTCAATGCCCATAAATGAGCTTCAGCCTATATGATATTCTCTTAAAATGAAAACTAGATCTAGAGGGCTCTAGTGGAAGCTACCACCAAAGACATGGTTCTTGCTGAGGGGGTATCCATATCAATGACAGCTCCCGCCATGAGTTTCACCACTGAATTTCATTTCTGTTTCATTCATTCTGCAAAACTGTCTGCAAAACAATATCTTCATGGACCACTAATAAAAAAGTTGAAGCAGTGGTTTAACATGGAGTGTCTGACATACTGTACTGTTCCCCATTGTTTTATATTCCTTGCACAAAGTGTACAGTGTAGTTTAACAGAATTTGATAACATGCTTCTGTTCTATGTCACTTGTGAAGTTCTTTTCTTTAATCTCCTCATATATATTCTTCTTGGCTGGGGAAGATGTCTCTGGTGTTTCTTGAGAGTCTCTCTTGCTGCTTAATCGGTGAATTTATCATCTTAAAAAGTCAAAAAGTTAAGTCATTTACGTACCAGATTAATCTTTTATGTGTGTCCCCTGGGCACTGACCAGCTGTGTTGCCATCCTTAACATCTGGAGGAAGTATCTGGAGTCAATAGCCTTGTTAATTGAATAGCATGCCATTTTTAATCCATTCCAAAGCATCAAGAGAAGAATCATTCTATTGAGATAAACATTCTTTACATAATTTCATCCCCTGAATTGCCTTCAAAGAACTAAAATGAAGCTTCTCAATTCCACTCCTCTTATTGGCTGTCATAGTAGTGCCATACCCAAAACGTTTGCACAAGAAATAAAAAGCAAGGGGGAACCCTGCATTTCACTTGCCTTGAGTGCCAGTGTTTTTCTATTTCATTTATACATTGGGGGTTGTCGTACTCTCTACGCTGTGCCCCAGGCGTTCTCTATAAAGAAACCAAAGTGTGCTCTGCTTCACCTTGTTCCCATACCCAAAATGACCATTAAAAGTAAGTACTTTCCTGCCAATGCACTACTACAGTCATAATTACACCAGCCATAATAAAAAATAGGCAAGCATACATACACAAATACATGAATAAATACATATAAAAAGAAATAACTCCTCCTTCATGAGATGCTTCACAAAGATGTTATGATAACAGATGAGTGTGCATCCTTAATGCTCCTTTTAACATATTTTTATGTATTCTATCAGATATGACCAACACAACATTTGAATTTTGCAATTGGGGCAATTGGGATACATTTTGGATTGTAAGCTCCACCTCTATCAGTAAGTATTTGTATTATGTTTGTATATGTGAAGTATACAGCCTTCTATTTTATAGGACTGCAAAATATGTTTTCACTTTACAAATATGTAAACCTTCCATACCGGAAAAATAAATAGCACTAATCTCTCCTACCCTTTTTAATATAGCAGGTGTGGGATCTCTTATACAGAAACCCGATAACTAGAAAGGGTAGAAGTATGGGAAAACTATCTCCCATTGAGTCCATTTTAAGCAAATAAATCCTATTTATTAATAATTTCCTTTTTCTCTCTAAACGGGTTGTTCACCTTTAAATTAACTTTTGCTATTATGTAGACATTGATATTCTAAGACAATTTGCAACTGGTTTTCATGTTTTATTATTTGGGGGTTTTGCGTTATTTAGCTTTTTATTTAGTAGCGCTCCAGTTTGCAATTTCAGCAATCTGGTTGCTATGGTCCAAATTAGACTAACAACCATGCATTTATTTGAATAAGTGACTGGAATATGAATAAAAGGGCCCGAATAGAAAGATAAACAATAAAAAGTAGTAGCATCAATAAATGTGTACTTTACAGAGCATTTGTTTTTTAGATAGGATCAGGGACCCCATTTGAAAGCTGGAAACAGTCAGAAGAAGAAGGCAAAACATTAAAAAAAAACTATAAAAAATAAAGAAAAATTAATACAAAAATGCAAAACAATCCTATTAGTTTTATTTCATGATTAAATAATTTTTTTTTTTTTTTGTAGATTTGGTGATTTGAATAACGAAAAAACACGTTTTCAAGAAAATCCCAGGTCCGAATTATTCGTATGCCAGTACTCAGCACCAGGAACTGCTAGTTGTATATTGTAACCTTTAGTATTACCTGGGAATTATTGATTCTAACATGTTCAGGAATAACTCCATAGTGTGCTTCTGGCAAACAGAAAGGAGCTATTCTAGCTGATTCTTCTATCTACATAAAGTAGGCAGATTGTGCAGCTGCAGTCATTAATGACAAACCTTAGCCTAATGGCACGCCACTGCCAGGCTCATACAGCCCTTACCTGTCTTTATTGCTTATATGAGGATTTTGGCCTGAAAATGCACCCTTGGGTGTTTTCCAGCCAAAATCAACTCCATCTGTGCAGTGACCGGCTGGGGCTGCAACAAACTGAATGGCAGAAGGCAGAGGCAGTACTGGGACGGCACTCTTCTGCTATTGGATTTGCTAACGGTCTATCCGACTGCAATGAAGGCATGGATATCTTGCACTATCATTTCACACCATATAACTAGATCTGCAAAAAGGAATCTGTACACTAGACAAAAAGGAATCTGTACACTAGACAAAACCACAAATAAAAGATGTTCAAAACAAAGCATCACCTATATATACCCAATATAAAAAAGATATATTATGCTTATATTATGCTGCAAGTAACCATTATTATTACTATTATATTTTTTTAACCATGTTAGTTTCTTGAGAGTACAGAAAATTGTTGGAGAGTGCTTATTTCATATTAGGTTTTTTTTCTATTCAGAATTCATAAAATGAAATGGGATTTAGTTGTATACTATAGACCAAATGCTGATGCAGCGTTGTTAGGTTAGTTTCACTGGCAGAGGCTGTAGCCAGTAAAAAGGTTTCATTCACACATGCTGCAACATGAGATATGCTCCTGAGAGACTGGAGGCTTGAACAAACAGCTGTGCTATTTTAATTGCTGACTTGTACTAGAATTTCAGAAACACACATGTCTCAGGCTTTGGGAAGAGAGTGAAGTAATGTCTATATTTTCTGTGCTGTTATACACTTTGTGCAGTATTCTGCTAAAACGGTGATTAAAAGAATTCCTTCGGTGGAATCACACAATGCGCACATGAATAAGGGAAAAAAGTATATATATTCCGCATCTGAAATGCTACATGAATATGTTGTAATTATTTACACTGTTAGAGGGATTAGTGCAGCATTCTTTCACAATATATATAGTTTTAGTAAGCAGTATTTGCGAGAAGAAAACAAATATAAATATAAGGTTGTAGGAAGTTTAAGACCACACATGTCTTGTGTCTCTGATCTGTTGGTGAGATCCCTAAAATGAGCGTAACTTTCCCTAAAGAATCTGGTGTAAGCTGGGGACTCAAAACTATGTCCTAACAGCTTGAAACATGTAAGCTGCACTGCCAGATAAACCATGTTAAATGCCGTTGCACATTTCAGAACTAAAATAATTGGAAATTAAGGTTTGTTCCTTTCCAGATACAGAAGATAATGTAAAGAAAGTCCTAGACAACAGTTCTGGGCAGTTGGCAACTATAAGAACTAGACAGCATACCTTTAAGTTAATGAGTGGTACAATGTCTAAAAATGGTTCAGAAAGACATTCTTTTTTCAGTTGATTGTATATTCCATGTTTGTCTATTTTTTTCCTACAGGAAGGGGTTCTGCGAAGGGTTGAACTCAATTGGCAAGTCCCTTTTACTCAACCTAAATTACAGTTTCATGTGAAAATTACTTCATCTGTGCTGGAAATGCTGGCCTTTTTAAGACAAAATCAAAGTAGAAAGATAAAAAGCAGAGAAACTAATACGGTTTGTCTGACCTGCTGGGTGAAAATAACATCTCTGATGCTTTGCAGTGCATTAAGATCAAGACAATGATATTTTCCACAAAGAACAATGTAGATATTAAAGCACAAGGTATGCATATAAACAGGCTTTAGTGCACAGGTTGGTAGAATGGTTGTTATAAAACCATACACCAGCACAAGACCCAGAAAACTACAAAATGGTACCTCATCCATCCCTAAGTTTATAATAGTGTAGAGGTGCTTGTAGGTTTATTTTGTAGCTACCACTTAATACCCCTTTACCTACCTCTCCTGCTCTTGGCCAACTGTCCAAGCGCAACTGTCCACAAGAAAAGAAAGAGCAGAATTAACAACTTAAAGGAAATAGATTATGACAATTATGTCAAGTGCATCAGATGTATATAGTCGTGTTGCTGCCGCATGTCAGACACCAATAGCACGGTAAAAATAAATATGTACTCTGTAATCAGCATGAAATTTTAGAAGAAACTCTCTGTTACAATGCAGGGTAAAAACTGTGCATTGGAAGTAAAAAACATGACAATAACATTATTATTATTATCAATAACAACAACAACAACAATAATAATAATATGTATTTTTAAATCACCAACATATCCAAAACTGTGCACTTTGCATACTGCAATGCATTTCTTTCTTACAAGAGTCAATTTATTGGTTCCTAATTGCCATAATCTTACTGGCCTAATAGCTGGTACAGCCATATCAAACCTTGAAAAATTTGATATTTATAAAAAAAACTAAAGGAGACCTATCACCCAGAACTATAAAGTTGTATATTAAAAATCCTTTTCAAAAATGTATTTGTTTTTTTCTAGTTTTTAATCGCACTAACATTTTTACAAAGATGTGGATTTTAAGGTTTTTGTATTCTTAGTCTAATGCGCACAGAGCAACGACTAATCTCTGCACAAGAAAAATGCTTGCCTAAGTAATTATGAGTGTAGGTCACCTCTTTGTATGCTTCATACACTGAACCTCACATTGAGTAACTTTAGCAGTGGTGACAGGTGGACAAGAACATTTTGGCACCACTTGTTAGACCAGGACTGTGACACCGGTAAAAAATGACAAATTTCCATGTGTACTTTTCCACGAACAGGTATAATGAAGGAAAACTTTGTCAGCATTTAGGACCTAAAGGTTCTATTGTTTCAAAGACCCGTTTAAGTAAAATTGCGGAAATTGACTAGCTTTTTCGGCCCGAAACCTAATCTAAATTAGCAAACTCACTCAGGGTTTCCTGAGCAATCTTAAATCAGGCCCTAAATCTTAAATTTATAGTTATTTCATGTATTGAGAACCTGTTTGAAATTAATTCCTAGTGAGGAAAGTTTTATAAAGGACACATCGGGGGTTATTTATTTATAAATTCATAAATTTATAAAATCTGCAATCTCAGAATTGTCTAAGTCCTGTATAAGTTAATGGGAGAGGCACCTATCCCAATTTGTAATTATCATGGTCTGCGCTATGTTTAGCCCGAAAATTTGTCTTTTTCTGGGTTGTTGGGCTAAAACTAGAAAAAATTGAGTGATTCGGGAAAAAGTCCGAAAAACGTGTACGATTCGAGTTTTCGCTCAATTTTATTGAGTTTTTTTCACTATCCGATTGAATCGAGTTTTTTTTTGTTAATATAAAAGCTAGATAAATTCGGATTTAAGTAAATAACCCCCTGAATGTCAAACTATGCCATAGCTATTGTTAAGACACCATATAAAAAAAAAATATTTTAGGTTGGTCTTAATGGTGCTATAGGTACTTGTCTATGGATAAAGATAGATGAATAGAGGCATAAGAATGGCCATATAAAATGCTTAGTGCAATGTTAATTTCTACCTTAAAGGGATGTAAAGGCATACAAATAAAATACCATTTTTTACTTTCTTTAATGAAAAAGAAACCTATCTCTAATATACTTTAATTAAAAAATGTGTACCGTTTTTATAAGAAACCTGACTGTATGCAGTGAAATTCTCCCTTCATTTACTGCTGTGGATAGGAATTGTCAGACGGTCCCTAACTGCTGAGCAGGGAAACAATCATACTTATGAACAGCAGGGGGAGCCCCCGCCTTACTTCCCAGCCATGCAGAACTCAAGCAGCTTTGTTTATGACGATCCCTAAGCAGCCCAGACCACACTGACATGTGCACAGTCATGTTCTTGCAAAGATGTTTAACAAAGTTACAAGATGGTGACTCCCTGTAGGCAACTTTGAAAGCATAAATCATTTGTTTGATTAGGCTTGTGGTGCAGTTAGTTCATGTTTATATTTAGTATACAAAATACAGCATTTCTAGCCTTATTCTATTTTAGACTTTACATGCCCTTTAAAAAGCAATGTTGTATTTGATTTTATAATAAATATCTTTCCTTAAAATGATTAAACATGGTTCAAATGGACAAGCCTGGTGTAGTTTGAATCACAGTAAATAAACCTAGTGATTCTTTTTTTTTTATTATTTATTGTTTTATTATTTTCAGTAATGTTTACAGAAAAAGAGAATAAATAAAACTTGCAATAAAGTTTAACATATAAACAGCGGCTTTACGTTTCATTGGTGTATGACGATATATATATATATATATATATATACCATTATATCTTAAAGTAGTCTTTAAAAACCTAGTGATTCTAATCACTTGGGAATGTCGAACATTGTGGCAGCCCAGTTAATATGGCTTTCTTTGTGCTTGATTTAATGTATGGAGATCCAAATTACATAAAGACCCCATATCTGGCAAACCACATGTCCTGAGCAATCTGGATAACAGGTTCTATACCTGTATAAATAAATACATTATTTTGGTGTATGCTCCTTTATAACTAGATTTATTGGGGAAGTTATGTAGGCTTTGCATAAAGCACTATTTTCTATAAATATCTATATGCAGGTATGGGACCTGTTATCCTGAGGTTTTCAGGATAACAGATATTTCCTTAATTTGGATCTTTATACCTTAAGTCTAATCATTTAAACATTAAATAAACCCAGTAGGCTGATTTTGCTTCCAATAAGGATTAATTATATCTTAGTCTGGATCAAGTAAACAGTACTGTTATATTAATACAGAGAAAAAGTCTTAAAAATAATTTTTAAAATTTTGGATTATTTGAATAAAATGGAGTCTATGGGAGATGGCCTTTCCGTAATTTGGAGTTCCTGGATAATAGGTTTCCAGATAACGGATTCCACACCTTTATTGTGGAATAAGTTTGGGAGATTTAACTGGTGGCTGAGGTTTACTTACTGAAGATAGAAAGCTTAGAAAGGTAGGCAGAGCAATGTACTCTTTCCTAATAAGGTACTGTATATGTTACAATATCATTTAAAAGCTGAAACACAATTTACAAATAACTTCAAATTTGTAATGTTGAAAATAACTTAAAATTATGTTCTAACCATTTGGGGGGTGGTTAACAGAAGTAAGAATGCTTGCTGAGAGGCAATTAGAGAAGGAAGATTTTCTAGTTGGAACTTTTTGCAAAGTAAGCCTCGTTAGTCCACATCTTGGAACGTATCAATGTGAATGGGGGCTTCCATACTTGTCTTCATTTTGTAGCAATTACATCTCATTCATAAATTAATATTAGTGGTCTCCAGTGGCTAAAATATTATATATAGAATTAGATATGGTAGAACCTTGTTTTTCTCAACAACAAAATCAGTGCAAAAAGGATAGAGTTTTTAAAAACCCAGGTGGTCACCACAATTTCATTTAAATGGAAAATATACATTTACCTTTTCAACATTAGTCCATTTGGTTGGGCTTGTGTAAAAATCTGAATAAATTCCAAAAATAAATATGTTAATAAATACATATATGTTTTTGTCAGACTAGATAGTGCCAAGCCCAACTGAATGAGCTCATGTCAAAACTGAAAAAGCATGAATTGGAAAAGTCGCAGAAAATTCACAAAAAATAAGATTTTTTTCATATTCTTGCACAAAAGCCAGCTTTTAAAAATACCCAAAAATCTCTAAAACCACAAATCAAAGAAAGATCTTCCAGTTGTGTGCCATCAACTTTTACTTGATTTCAACAGGTTTTAGCTGAATTATTTTTGTATTCAGAATTGTTGAAGTTTTGTCACATAATAAATTCTGAAAAAGCCGCACGTTGCTAGGATCATATATTCTGTGTGTAAACTAGTAATTTACACTAGCATCAGACTAGAGGGTCCAGGGCCCATCGGGCTTCCACATGAGGGCCCCAATGCCCCAGCTGCAACCTGCCTCTGGCATCCCCGCCCCCACCCTGTGTTGTGGACCTTCTATCCTTTTGTTTATTATCAGGGCCAGTGGGGAGGTCAGGAGGCAGGCAGGTCTTAGACAGGTAGCCGGTCTGGGTCAGTGGGGCCAGCCCAGTCCAATTTGCAAATGAGACTTATTGTTCCCTTAGATGCTTGATGGCATCATCAAGTTTCCTTGAAGCAGCTGTTGAGCAAAGGCTTCACTACTCCTTTTACTAGCCTATGCCCAGAGGAAAGTGGTAATGGTAACATCAGTGGTGACCCCCATAAACACTTAATATCCTTAAGCTTAACTGACCCTATGCCATATGTTTTAGAACAGGGGATAGTATAAATATAAGCACTAACGAGTTCTTACATACCCTTTTAACGCATCCATTTATGGGTTCGGGGTTGGTTTTCCTACACAGGTGATATTTAATACATATCCTTTTTTGTATTTTCTGAAGGACCTCCACCCTATTTACAAGAACTGCAACTGCTTGTATTAAAGTCAGATTAGACAATGGCCTCTAGAAACCTTAGCTTCACTAACCTGCATTCAAAACTCTTTAAGCCTCTGCTGGAACCCACAAGGCTTACTTTCATGGGAGGGATTGCACAACACAGTCCTAAGTAAATGCTTGTAAAATAACAAAAGCAAATGAAAATATACATTCTACTTTCTTCACCACCACAAAGACCTGAGCCAATCATTGGAGCAGATTTACTAGTATAGGTGCTATACTACAATAGTGCAAACAGATATTTGCTTTTATTTTCTAAATTTGATAGTAAATAGATCAAAACTACAGTCTTTTTTTTTATTTTTTATAAAGGATTTAGCAATAGTCAAACAGGATTTAGAAATCACAATAATCACAAGTATGATGGCAATGGTACAATTGTTCAGGTATAGCAAGGTAGTATGAACAAAACAACATATTGCTTAATTTCCATTATGAATGTTGTGCATTATACATCATTGTAGCTTGACAGACTTGGAGTATTTCAAGTCACAGGAGTGTTGCCATTTCTGTAGTGCTTGAAGTCAGCCTTATATGGTTATAGCAACAATAAATATAAGTAGAATAAAACAGAAGAGGAAGAAGAATAACCTCAATAAAGCCTCTCTGGCTCAATCAAGTTTCCGATTCTAATGCTGATAGCAGAGTTTGGAATGGAAGACTTCTTTAATTAATATACAATTTACATTCTATTTATCTCATCTGTAAAGAAATTGGTGGGTCTCTTTTTATGACCCTGAGTATATACCAGTTAGTGGATTGAAAGCATGCATGAATTTTGTTCTTCTTTGTCTAAGAATCAATAAAAATTCCCAATTTTCAAAGAATTTCTGGACTGCTGTGTGTTTATTTAAAGATGCCTTTACCCAATCCATAAAACACCTTGACCAACTTATCCAAAAACAATTTAAGGGTTGGGGGGCTATTTGTGATCCACACTTGTAGTATCGATTTTTTTTTTTGCTAAAGCAGTCATAATTAAAAGTAATCTCTTATTTCATTCTAGCATGAACATCAAGGGTCAGGCCCCAGATTGCCCACGCCAATGGCAAGGGTACATAGATGACCAAATGTTGGGTCATGTAGTCCGTTTTTTGGTTCCAAAATCTTCTGATGTAGGGCCATCCCCATAAACAATGTAACAAACCAACTTGTATTTGTCTGCATTTTGGGCAGTTGTCATTAGCCCTCCTTTGCATTTTAAAAAGGATTTCTGGTTTCAGATAAGTTCTATGAAATACATTTTTAAACATTTCCCTATAAATACTTGACGGCAGTGTATGCCACAATTGCCTATTTGCTTTTAGAATTCCTTCCATATCCAATTCCTGTATGTCAACTATCCACTAGCGTAGTCCAATGGTCAGTTCAGTATAATCTATATTTTTCGGCAAGAATTTATAATTAAGGGAGATTGCTCCCTTTATTTGGCTATGTCTTAATATAAGCTAACTAAACTATTGTCCCAGTCTGCTTCGGATAATTGTCTAATAGTTCTGCTGGTATAGCTTTGGGTTTGGAGAAAGGCATATATGTTGGTGGGTATGGGCGAATATTTGTCCTGTATTTGAGTCCATGAAAGGTTTGCAGTCACTAGTGTTCATGATCTGTTGCAAAGTTGTCACCCCTGCTCTATTCCCGGTATATGGTGAGCGAATGTCCGCTTTGAAAAGTATGGATTGAGTAAGAAGAGAAAGTATAGGGAGTGATGACTGTTCAAATTATGTTGCTGTCTCAATAGTTTCCATGTCTCAATAGTTTCCATGTCCGCCAAGTCGTGTATAGCAGTGGGTTGTCTACTACATCCAGTGGAACTTCTGATTTATGCATGTGTAATGTGTATAGTAAGTTTAGATGTGGGATGAATTGCTGTTCCTGTGAGGTATTTGTGTATTTGGAGTCATGGATCCAATCTTTCAGATGTCTCAGTGTTGCTGCTAAGTTGTATTGTTGGATATTGGGGAAGTTTAGGCCTCTGTATGTTACTTATTCTTGTTTTTTTCCCCTTCCATAGAAACTCCCTAAATAATTTTTTCTATTTCTGTGATTACTATCAAGAGATTTTGTATTTTATATAACAGTTTAGGGAATGTTGCCATTTTTAATAGATTAGCTCTGCCCATGAAAGAGAGATGAGGTGCCTGCCATCTTTTGCTATCCTCTGTTATCTGTTGTATACTTCGTGTAATATTGTGTGTGTATATATATATATATATATATATATATATATATATATATATATATATATAAATCTTGCAACCTTTTTGTTGTTTGGACACCCAAGTATGTATTTGCATCTTTCAGCTATTTAAAGTTATAATTTTTACTCCACCTGGGTTTCCTTTTTTAACCTAGGGGTAGTATTTCTGATTTTTCTATGTTGATACCATAGCCTGAAATGGTACCATATTGCTGAATTAGGGATATAATGTGTGGTAAGGCTTGTTTGGGGTTAGCTATATACAATTAAAGATCATCAGCAAATGCTGTAAGCTTTGTTACATGAGATCCAATTTTAATGCCTGTAAAAACCATCATATCTTGTAGTAATCTAAGGAGAGGGTCCAGGGTTAAATTAAAAAGGAGTGGTTAAAGGGGGCATGCATGTCTTGTGCCTCGGTATATATTGATCGGAGCTGTCAGGGTCCTGTTCACAAATAATCTGGTTTGAGCATTGGCGTATAATCTGTGGATATATGTTACAAAGGTGTCACCTAAATTTCTGATTTGGAGTACTCAAAACAGAAAGGGCTATAGTATCTTATTGAACGCCTTTTCTGCACCCAGATGTATGTTTCTATTATCCTGGCTTCTGGTAGATATTATTGTGGCGGCTACTGCGGCCCAGATTCCCTATGACAAATGCTGATTGCATACTAAACCCAGCTGGTGTTCTATTAGTAAATTTGGTAGTAGGGGTTTGAGCCTCTGAGCTATAATCTTAGATATAATTTTGATGTCAACATTCATCAGGGAGATTGGGCGATAAGAAGTCAGTTGGGTGGGGTCCTTGTTAGGTTTTGTGATGTGTAGTATAGGCTTCTGTTAGATAATTACTGATTTATCTTTTCAAAAAAATGGAATTGTATGAGCAATTTTACTATATGTGGGCTCTGTATTTTGTAATAGTTTGCCGTGCAGGCATCTGGACCTGGCAATTTATTAGTAGTAAGTGATTTTAATGTGGTGGTTACCTCTATTGCTGTTATAGGTGCATTCAACACAGCTTTTTGTGTCTGGGTAACTACCGGCAGTTTAGCTTTTTGTAACACATGATCAATTAGTTCCTCAGATGGCTACTTGGCTGAATATATTTTCCTGGAGTAATCCTCAAAGGCAAGTTGTATAGTTTGAGGGGTGCAGTTGGGTGTATTGTTCCCTCGGACATGTAGTTTCAGTATATGTTTGGCTCTGGATCTCACCTTAGTCAGATTAGCCAGCAATTTCCCTGTATTGTTGCCCCACCTATAAAATTTGTATTTAGTGAAGTCTAGTTTCATTTTGGTTTGGGTTAATGTATAGGTTTCTAGTGGTTGCTTAGTTGTTATGTATTTTTATTTTGAAGCTGTATCATGTCTGCTGATGAAGGTCCACATCTTTCAGTAAATTCTGACATTTACTGTGTTCTTCTTATAGTGACATAGGCTATTATGTATCCTCTCATTAATGCCTTGAAGGTTTTCCAAAGCAGAATGGGGTCATCCCAATGTTCTGTTATCATCAATTGTGTTTTGCCAGTGACTTTCTAGGGAGGTGCGGAAAAGTTCTGTAAATGAAAACTGGGAAAGGTGCATTGTTTATGTTGTGTCATAGAGGAGTCTAGTTTTAGGGCTATGTGTATCAGATACACATAGCCATAAGGCTCCATATCAATATTTCTTCTTTTTAGGCTACATGTATCCAAAAAGAGGTTTTCCGTAGTTAATATATAGTTTATAGTTAAGAATAGTAGAGTACAGTTTATCCTCTGGATTTAGTAGTCTCCAGGGATCTGCAGTTGTAAAATACTCCTTCACATTGTATTTTTGTGTTTTGGCGGGGTTGGGGAGTCCTGTTCTGTCTATTTTGGGGTCTCTGAATGAGTTGAAATCCCCTACCAATATTAAGTTCAGTAATGGGGTTTCCCCCCCCCCCAGCTGTTGTGTAAAAAATTCTATGCCAGGTCTTAATTTTTTGAGATGTGTTAGGATTTTGTCCTTTTTATTGACTCCTCCCACATTCTAGGAGACTATCTGTAGTGTTTGCTGTTCTATAGTTTGTAGTGTGTGGCTGTATCGTTACCTGTGTTTGCTGATTACTGTCTGGTATGTTTGAGGTCCACCCCTCCCAGCGAGCGGTCCCTTTTTAGCAGCCTTCCATATTCCTTGTAATGTGGGTACATGCAATTTAGACCAGAGTAAAATATGATCAGTTAGTAAAGCAAACATAACAATCAACAATTCAACATACATATTTTCCCAGTAAGTGCTCCTTTTCCCCCCAATTTTCTTGTTTCATAAAGATTGCTCACTCCTAGAAACTATGACTGTGATAATATAGTTTTCAGATATGCTAGAAAGATTACCCCTAAGGTATCTGTCGCTGTCCTGTTTTCAATCGGTAGACCCAGATGTTCTCTGGCTGCCTGGGGAGTAAGGAATACATGAGAATGCCCATTTAGAGTAACCTGCAGTTTAGCAGTATACAGTAGAGAGAATTATATGTTAGTTTGAAAGAGATGCCTATATATATAGGTGAGAACTCCCTCTTTTTTTGTGATGCAGTGGCTGAAGAATCTTGAAAGATTAGTATTTTTTTTACTCTGGATATGGAGATCTGTTAGCTTTCTGTAAGAATGTAGAATTATCTTTTTATCTGTAAAGTCAGTCTTATTTTTTAATTACAATAAACCTACCTTGATCAAATTATTATATGGGCAGTATGACTATGCTTTATGATTAAAATGATATATGACTAATTATTAAATGACTTGTCATATACAGTAAATTAACTTAAAAAGCAGTAGGATATTTTCTAATTTATAATTCACATGTAAATGTAGGGACCCCTACTGGGTAATCTGCCCTGCAGCTTTAAGGCCCCCACCTTTTTCTTAGAGTGATCTGCCAGGAGAGAATGACACTCCCCTGCTACACTGCTATATAGTGTGTGTAGGGAGTGGCCTCTTCCTCTTTGGCCTGTGGATGGTGATCCAGCTGGGTGTGCTCAGGGGAGCCTGGGTACAGCTAGGCCCAGAAAGGCCCATGTGCTTTGGAGAAGAAGTCGGGGACCAGGTAACCCCGTGAATGAGGAATAGTTACACTAGGGCAGACTTGTCATAGTCTCTCTAGGAGAGAAAGGCAGAGAGGTGAGAGAGAAAGAGCAGCTGAAGCTCCAACAAGGATTTGCAGTAAGGGAGTAGCTTCCCAGAGGCTCTGTGTGTTGCCTCCAGTCAGGGACCTCAGTGAAGAGGGACTGTAGGGTAGAAGCTGCTTCCTGACAACTTCCAGGAGGGAATGTGTGTGAATACTGCAAATGCCTAATGGAGACCTTTCCTCTGTGAGAAATGCCTAATGCCTGCAGCTCTGTGTGAGAAATGTGCTATTGCCTCAGCTCCTGTGTGACTACTAAACCTGTGGTCACTTGCCTCGTGCATAGTTAAATAAACCGTTTTCTGTTTTACTGCAAGAACCTCCTGGCGCCCATCTTTTGTTGTATGCACAGTAGCCTGGGGGGATGTAGTTGCACTAAACCATAGAGGGAATACTTCCACATGGCGAAGGCCCTGACCCTGTTGTGTGAAGTCGCGTGTAACCCATGCTTCTACTGCTAGCTGGACAGTTTAACTATTTGTGTGCTATGCAGCCCAAATAGGTGTTACATTTGGCTGCCCAACGTGGGGCATTAACCCTTTAAATACCAGGCTGTGCATTGTTTTGTTCGAATCGTACGAATGGATGTACGAATTTCCTTCGAAGTATTTGGCCGTGGGTTCGGGCTTGGAGGTTCGCCCCGAATTTCACGAAGGCCTGCAGATGTCAGTTGGATGGGAGGAAGATGGATGTCCCGGATGGAGCCATTTCCTGCTCATGTGTGATCGCGGATCATGGATCTGGAAGAAGAGAACCTGGAGGATGGATTCTTCTGTTTGCTACAGCTCTTCTATGGACTCCTGCAGAGTGAGATGCCTAGAGTGCTGCTTGCTTGTTTTTTGTGGCTGGAAGGACTGCTGGACTAAGTGGGTTCTAATTCAGGACTATTGATCCCCACCACCATTTCTTCTGCCTTCACCTACTCGCTGAGTAGTGTTTCTGCACCCAAGGATTGGCCTGTGTGGACCCTTGGGAGGGGGAGAAGTATTTTTGCTGATGTGTAATAAAGTTGACCAACTGCAACTGTTTATTATGCAATTGAAAATGTTTGATACAGTATTGTGCATGCTGTGTTTCCTTTACAGTGACCATTGTTACCAGGTATGCCTTAGGAGAGGATACCAGAAGTGGATGTGATGGTACTGTAAGTTGATATATGTTGGGGATGTTTAAACCATTGTCGGGACGAAATGGGTTTTTCCCCCGGGTGTATGTAGGGACCCCTACTGGGTAATCTGCCCTGCAGCTTTAAGGCCCCCACCTTTTTCTTAGAGTGATCTGCCAGGAGAGAATGACACTCCCCTGCTACACTGCTATATAGTGTGTGTAGGGAGCGGCCTCTTCCTCTTTGGCCTGTGGATGGTGATCCAGCTGGGTGTGCTCAGGGGAGCCTGGGTACAGCTAGGCCCAGAAAGGCCCATGTGCTTTGGAGAAGAAGTCGGGGACCAGGTAACCCCGTGAATGAGGAATAGTTACACTAGGGCAGACTTGTCATAGTCTCTCTAGGAGAGAAAGGCAGAGAGGTGAGAGAGAAAGAGCAGCTGAAGCTCCAACAAGGATTTGCAGTAAGGGAGTAGCTTCCCAGAGGCTTTATGTGTTGCCTCCAGTCAGGGACCTCAGTGAAGAGGGACTGTAGGGTAGAAGCTGCTTCCTGACAACTTCCAGGAGGGAATGTGTGTGAAATACTGCAAATGCCTAATGGAGACCTTTCCTCTGTGAGAAATGCCTAATGCCTGCAGCTCTGTGTGAGAAATGTGCTATTGCCTCAGCTCCTGTGTGAGTACTAAACCTGTGGTCACTTGCCTCGTGCATAGTTAAATAAACCGTTTTCTGTTTTACTGCAAGAACCTCCTGGCGCCCATCTTTTGTTGTATGCACAGTAGCCTGGGGGGATGTAGTTGCACTAAACCATAGAGGGAATACTTCCACATGGCGAAGGCCCTGACCCTGTTGTGTGAAGTCGCGTGTAACCCATGCTTCTACTGCTAGCTGGACAGTTTAACTATTTGTGTGCTATGCAGCCCAAATAGGTGTTACATAAACATCTGTCAATGTTTGTCCACTGTCATTTTGAGACATATTCAAGTAAATAATATAAATATGTTATTTCCAACTGTGTTTAGCAAAAACAATAGGTGACTGTTATGAAATTCAGAAGTCCTCTTGGTCGTTCTCAATATTCACTTTGCCATATACTCTAAATATTACTGTCCATTTATAAATGTATATCCATAGAGACAGTTAATTTAATTGTAGTTTTCAAAAACTCATTATATGTCAAATAACTGTTAGATGACAGTATTTGAAGAATCAAATAGAAGTTACAGAGGGCATTTTAAACAGTGTTTAAGTACAATATTTTTCTGCTACATATTGTATAGGGCGGAATACCCCTTCCATTAAATTTTTGGATGGAAAGTCACAATGATCTGATCACTAGGAAATCACCTTGTGGTCAATAAAGGCAGGACTAATTTTTAGATAATTGTCAGATGAAGTTCTTGGCATTTATCCACTGAGGCGGCAGACCAACGCCATCCACCACCCTTACATTTCCTGGACTCAGAGAGGGACAGGGGGCCAGGCCTGGCAATCTGTGGGTTCTGGCAAATGCCAGAGGGACTGCTATAAGGTGCCATAGAAAGTCAGTATTTAGTGGGCTGGTGGGGGCTGTTTGGGCCTCTGTGTGGGCTGATTGGGCCTCTGTGTACCTGAAATGACAGGGCTTATTTTAATTCTCAGTCCAGACCTGCAGGGGGCCCATAGTTTAAATAACACAAGTAAGCTCTTCATCACTACAAGAGCATTGGTAAGAAAAAAATAAAAATGGTGTGCCTAAAGTTACTATGGAGCAGCTTTTTGCTGCCTCTAGTTCAAAGTTCCCTCTATTTGTTTTCTTGGCTGTGTGCACACAAAAGTTCTAATGCGTACACTTTCTAAACCTGTGTGCGCACTTTTAAAACAAAGGGGGTCATTTTTAAACACTGGGCAAATTTTCTCCTGGGCAGAAACCCATGGCAACCAATCAGATGATTGCTTCCAGTGTTCAACCTGTCAGATCAGGGCCGGAACTAGGGGTAGGCAGAGTAGGCACGTGCCTAGGGTCCCTTTTCTTCCTGACTGCCGCTGGTATCTTTTGTGTAACTGCGCAGTCGAGCGCGCACAGAGCCGGGGCCCGCCAGGTTGCCTAGGGCGCCTGGCTGGGTTGGCCCGGCTCTGTGTCAGATTGGGTTACTGCCCAGGCGCAAATGTACCCAGTGTTTATAAATGAGCCTCATCAAAAATGATGTGTTCTCACACAAAATTCTTTGTGCTCACAATTTATTCAGGTCAAGACTGGGATTTCTGTAGTTGTTGGGGTGGGAGGAACTTCTAACAACACCAACCAAATATAGCAGTGTAATTTAGTTTTTCTACATACACAGCAAGGAGCAAGGCTCTCATGCTGGGCAAAGGGCTAATGTTCATTCTTACATACTATTTTATCAGGTTCATATAACCAGTGACATGAGGAGCAAACAGTAGGGTATATGTATAACATTTTAAGGATGCAAATTCAGTGAAGTATAAATGAATAGAGATAATAGAGAACAATGATTTAAAAAAAAAAAAAACGCTTCTGAACATCCAGAGACCAACACAACACTGCTGGTTCACATCTATCAAGGTGAGGAAAAGTTATCATTTAAAACAGGAGCTGACGCTACAGTTAACGTTACAGAAACGGATTTTATTATGATGACAAGGAAAGAAGAAATAGTAGAGCGACACAGCAGCCACACGTGCCGCCACCCGCCACGTTTCCACAATTTTCCAGTACGGACAAAGCAGTTTTCCCCACCAATCCTCCATTTTGTAGACCCCTCGCCGGAGTAAAATATTCAAAATGGCCGCTCATCCCGCCCACAGCGGGGACTCGGCGTTTAATTCACTACTATATCAGGCTGAAACGACTGTTAGGAGGTCCGTCAGTCCGTGGAACAAAATAAAGAAAGAAATTCAAGCATAAATGTATGTGTACACAGAGGTGCTACTTGGGCTGCAGCTGCAGTGCGGCTGACACAGGCAACCGAAGCGCAGTTTCTTTTTGTCTTTCCTCCAAGTACCGACAGAAATACACTGGGGGCGGGGTTAGTTATTAGGTTACTGGATCGAAATTTCATTACTGAGAATAGCAGTTCCTTAAATAAACTTAACCGTGTGTGTGTTTTCACAGTATCTCGGAGTTTTTATGTTTACCACATTTATACACTTTTTAATTATTAGGGCAGCGTTCACAGGTGTAACGTCATCAATATATTCCAAACATCATCAATATTCTTATTCACAGTCACTTATAGGGCTGCTTACTTCACCTAAATAACACATTTTTTTCACTTTTATATATTTGCATTAACACACATGCAAATATACTGTGTATATATGCAGTTACGCAAGGTTACATTCATATATATATATATATATATCATACCTCCCAACTGTCCCTATTTCGGAGGGACAGTCCCTCTTTTGACAGCTCAACCCGCAGTCCCTCATTTGTACTGGAAAGTCCCTCTTTTCTCTGCACTGAACAGCCAGAAAAAGAAACAAAGTTTCTCACTTAATTGGCTTTTAGCAGAGAGCCCAGAACAGCTAACAGGTGCAAATAAGATACTTTGTAACAATTTTGAGACACAAAAACACAGTTTAGATAAGGAGAAATATTTTCAAACTTTCATAACCTGCCAAATTTTGTAAAACAAACATGGTAATTAGGGGGTGTGGCCACATAAAGGGGTGTGGTCAAAAAATTGCTGCGCTACGTGCGGGAAAAAATTTTTTGTCCCTCTTTTTACTTCCAAAATGTTGGGAGGTATGGTATATCTCAATTCGGATTTGTAGGCGGCACACACCGGAATGTTTAAAAAACAGTTATTTGTTTATCCAAAAATTAAAATTGGCATTCCCGTGTGCGCTGCCTACAAATCCGAATTGATATATGTGAAGCATTGCTGCAGCACCCGGTTATCATCATCATGAATGGAGTGCAGATACCTCCTTGGTTGTCTATATATAAATAGAGAGAGAGAAAGAGAGAAGTATGGGATCCCTTATCCGGAAACCCGTTACCCAGAAAGTCTATCTTCCATAGACTCCATTTTACCCAAATAATCAAAATTTTTAAAAGTGATTCCCTTTTTCTGTACTAATAAAACAGTAGCTTGTACTCGATCGCAAACTAAGATATAGTTAATCCGTACTGGTGGCAGAACCAGCCTATTAGGGTTATTTAATGTTTACATGATTTTCTAGTTGACTTAAGGTGTGAAGATCCAAATTACAGAAAAATACGTTATCCGGAAAACCCCAGGTCCCGAGCATTCTGGATAAAAGGTCCCATATAACTGTATATATATAAAGTGACATAGTACTGCACTCAACAGGAATACTTGTGAAAAAATCAAGATTTATTGAAAAAAAATCCTTGAATTTTTTTCAATACATCTTAATTTTTTCACAAGTATTCTCGTTGAGTGCGGTACTGTGTCACTTTATTTACCAGCGGCCGGGCAAGTTGCTAAACAAGTTTAGGGTGTGCTCCTCCATGTTTATATATAGAGAGAGAGAGAAAGAGAGAGCGAGAGAGCGAGAGAGTTTTGCAAAAAATGCTGTTGCACTCTAGGGACTTAAACAATAAAAAACTTTATTAGAATTGCTTTATTGATTTTATATATATATATATATTTTGTTTTATTTTTTTTGTTAAATATATATATTTTTGTTTGTGTTTATTCACACATCAACAAGGAACAAACCAAATAGAACAATAGATTTGTAAGTAGAGTTCTGGAACAGAAAATTGTGAACTCTGCAAAACATTTATTACCCAAAACTCACTAAAAGTTGCGTGAAACAATAATTGGGTCTGATGCACATGTATTTGCAAAACAATTATTACAACATGACATGTAATATAACATAAAATTACATTGTAAGTAAACCAGATGATATATAACTTTAATTAACACCTAACAAACTAAATGACCCTAACAAATATATTTAGTGATGCTTTATTCCATAGCAGGAGAAAAATGTGTGACACAAATTAATCTAACGTCTGTGACCAAAAAGATAAGGTTTTTTATTTCTGATAGCAACTAGGCCTTCAGGCAATTTGTTTTTACTTATTTTTTAAGGAAACAATACAATTGTACAAAAACATATATGAAAGCATACGTCTATATTTCAGCATAAAGATGCTATATTTTGAAAATATTGAAAAAATATAAAAATACTATATTTCTAGCTAAAAATACACTTTACAGAACGAAAATTAGATTTGCATTTCCACTATTCTACAGTATGCAAGGATACCTGTGCTTCTCATAAAATGGAGGTACTGTATATTGGTGCTAGAATTATTTGCTAGAATTATATAAATATTATAAGAATTACAACTATTTTTATGCTTGCAGAAAAGCTGTAAAACCAGCCCTAGAACACTAGATTACAGATAAACCTGAGTTATAGAATTTTAATATCAGTGTCATGAAAATAGAACAGCAGTTAGTTTCACTTAACATTTAAAGTTTGGTGGAAACACCATAACACAAAAAGATCATGACTGGGAAAGAAACATTGTGAAAATGTTAAACCTCGAACTGATGAGAAACAAACTCTAAGAAACATAATTCCTATTTTTATATTGTATGTTGTAAATTCAGTTTTGGTTTGGACTATGAATAGAATCTGTATCTGTAATTTAGCGCAATCTGCAATTTTTTATAATTTTTATAATTGTGTATGTTATTGTCTGGGTTATTAACCTATTTAAATAGATAGTGCTACTAATTGCTGTTATTCTACCCATGTGATTGAACCATTGCTCAGAAGTTTACTGTGTTGAGACATCTGTGGAAACCCACATATTTAGGGCAAAGCCAGACGTGGCGTTTTTGCGGTGTTTTTAAGTTGCGTTTTTAAAAAAGAACAGCCAGATGTAAATACGCTACTGAAACCACATGCGACCGTCAACATGCGTTTTTCAGCACGTAGGATTCTTTTCCCAACATGCACTTCTCATTGTTCTCATTGAATTTGGACGCCATATTTAAAATACGCTGCGTATTTACGTGTGTGGTTTTAAACGTGCAGATCCCATAGAGTCTATTGATTTTGTAGTTTTTTTGACGCATCGGCGTTTCTGCTAAAAAACGCCAATACTGGCATCCTGTGGCGGATTTCAGCTTGCAAGCGCCCTGTGTGAATTGCCATAGTGCACTTTATGCGTATTTACGCCTGGCTTTTCTTTTTTTTAAAAACGCAACGTAAAAACGTTGCAAAAACGCCACGTCTGGCCTTGTCCTTAATATCAATAAGTGAGGCCTGCCCATTACAGCAGCCAGATCTTTTGGTTTTTTTTAAGCAATCCATAATATAACTGCAGTCAAAACGACCTCATATTTTCTATATTATCCACCAGTAGGTATTTTACAATCCCAAAAATGACAAGCATTGTATTTATCAAAATCAGAGATGAACAATATGGAACTTCACAGAAAATAAGCCCCATGAGAATGTGTTGAATTGGCAGTGAAGTGGAATTACACATGAATGTATATGAGCATATCAATGCATTGCTTACACTGGGGATAAAGAAATACAATTAATAGGGAATAAGAAATCTGCTGCTTTACCAGGGGATAATAAATGTGCTGATTTCGGTTATTATTATTATGTTATTATTAGAAGGAAATGGCCGGCAGTGAAACCGAAGTGAATATAGAGTAATGCAAGTAAATCAGCGTTTGTCTGGGATGTAGTAGCAGCGCGGTGCAGTGAGAAAAGGGTCGCAATTTTGGCGCAGAGTGGCGCGTAGTTTGTGCACCAATAACACACTGACAATGGCTAATTAGCATTTCTTTATTATAGGCTTTGAATTGTACTTAAACATTTACCGACTTGACACTGAATCTGCCTGTTTCAGGGCTGTCACAATCCCAACTTCGCGCAGACTCCCTGTGTAAACGCACTGGCCGCTTAGAACCTGCTGGGAAATCACTGTTCAAATCCATTCAATCTAACGAATGTTTTTTTTTTTTTTTATTTAATAGAACGTTAATATTGCAGGTAGTGCTACAGATTATAACCAAAGCTAAAAAATAATAAAAAAAACTGGAACGTCCCTGGGTGGGCTCGAACCACCAACCTTTCGGTTAACAGCCGAACGCGCTAACCGATTGCGCCACAGAGACTTCCGTATACAGTAGATAAAATTTTTTCACAACCTATACGAGTCTAAATGTTGCAACCACAGCATGTTCTAGGTAACACATTGCAGTTGCTGCCGGGGATAAAACCTGCGAAACCATGGCTTGTAACTGTGTAAGAACTATTATACGAGCAGACTTTCATAGGAATCAGTCAGGTTTTGATTGCATCGCATATGACACGTCACGGTCCCGCCAAAACAGCCTCCCTGAGGGGCCGCAAATATTCCCTCACGCAGCAACAATAAAGCAGATTCTTATATGACAAAAGTCAAAGACAGTTTATTGTCCCCCGGCTAGCTGCAAGAAAGAAAAGTTTAATTACAAATAGAAATTAGCCGTTTTTTGATAGATATAATAAGCCACATAGCACTGAAATGCTTTACATTTTTCTATTTTTTTTAAAAATTATTCTATATACATACCATTAGATATAATGAGCCACATAGCACTGTAATGCTTTACATTTTTCTAATTTTTTAAATTATTCTATATACATACCAATAGCACACTTTAACATGATGTATACTGGCTGGTATGACAAACCAGTTAAAATGTATTGCTATCAAAAACTATGGGGTTCCTACCATTTACTGCTGGTACAGTATATAATTCATATTGTAATCTATATGTATGCATTCTTATGATTTAAAATACTATGTTAATGGTACATGCTTGTTGATTTTTTTTAACAAGTCTTAACTGGTTTTGGAATACCAATCTTTAGAAATACTTTTTTTAATTGAGTTATTATCACTGTTATTACTAGTGCCTTAGAGCAATTCAAAGGATGGATAAACATGAAAAGGGCTTTTTGTGCATTTAAATGTACTGTACTTGCCTACGCTGGTAAAACGTGCTTTCATAATTCTACCAGCATACTGCAGAAAGTTAATTGCAGATTTGTTCCTATGTGTAAATGCACTGGATCCAGCAATAATAAATAAGGCCAAGTGACTACTATACAAATATAATGTGGGGATTCATTTAATTCCAGTTACTGTGCCACATATCCCCTTCACCAGCCTTTTAGCCATGAGATAGCGACCTTTAGAAAGGGCATTGGCATTCTTTTGCCACTTTCCTGCCCTATGCTTTGTAAAGAAAGAAAACACATTGTCACTGTTGCAGCTTGACTCACCCAAGTAAAAGGGACATGATCTGTAAGTTGCTTAAAGGGATACTGTCATGGGAAAAAACTTTTTTTCAAAATGAATCATTTAATAGTGCTGCTCCAGCAGAATTCTGCACTGAAATCCATTTCTCAAAAGAGCAAACAGATTTTTTATATTCAATTTTGAAATCTGACATGGGTCTAGACATATTGTCAATTTCCCAGCTGCCCCAAGTCATGTGACTTGTGCTCTGATAAACTTCAATCACTCTTTACTGCTGTACTGCAAGTTAGAGTGATATCACCCCCTCCTTTTTTCCACCAGCAGCCAAACAAAAGAACAATGGGAAGGTAACCAGATAACAGCTCCCTAACACAAGATAACAGCTGCCTGGTAGATCTAAGAACAGCACTCAATAGTAAAAACCCATGTCCCACTGAGACACATTCAGTTACACTGAGAAGGAAAAACAGCAGCCTGCCAGAAAGCATTTCTCTCCTAAAATGCCGGCACAAGTCACATGACTGGAGGCAGCTGGGAAATTCAGAAAATGTCTAGCCCCATGTCAGATTTCAAAATTGAATATAAAAAAATCTGTTTGCTCTTTTGAGAAATGGATTTCAGTGCAGAATTATGCTGGAGCAGCACTATTAACTGATGCGTTTTGAAAAAAAAATGTTTTCCACTGACAGGATCCCTTTAAAGTGGCGACCCTAGAGATAAAGTTTGCCACTTAAAGGCAAAAAATCCCTATTTTTTTACATGAGCTCATTCAATTGGGATTATGTAGAAAACATGCACATAAAATAAATATTAGCTGAAATTCCATAAATAAATAGATAGATTTTTCACAGACATACATGGTTCCAAAGAATGAAAATAAACTATGATTGTCTATTTCTGACAAATAAAAATAAAGTTAATTCTATTAAAACCAGGACAAACCAGTCTACTGGCAATCTAAATATCTAGGAAACTTACTCTTTGAAATGCTCTGCCACCTTTTCAGGTAATCAGTTCAGTAAAGGGGAATATTTCCATCACAGTCTTTTTTTCTCTGCTCGTTAAAGTAGAGTAGAGCCTGGTCAGTATTGGATCATCATTTCATAGATACATTTAGGGTAATGTTTCTATAGGTAAAAGATAATATTCATTTCATGCTTTTAATAGAGACTGAGGGATAAATCTTAACTGAGACTGAGAGTAATAAAGCCAGGAGCATAATGACAGAGGGATCCGACTCTGCTGTTGCAGAGGGCCCAGGAGTGTAGAGGTCCCAGTGAGGCCCTAATTAATGAGCAATTTCAATACATCTTGGTAGGATAGATCACTTTACCAATATTTCGGGGCCCTAAATTGAATTTGCTTTGGGGCCTAGTAACATTTAGTTATGCTACTGAATAATGCAGGGACTTTGCAGCCATCTGGAGATCAGTCTTTGTTGCTTGGAAAAACAATGCATCCTAGAAACTATGGCTTAAAGGAGTATTTGTGACTGCTCACCAAATGAAGGTTCACAGGGCCTATGATTTTATTTAACCAGACAGATGACGTTAAATGCAGAGGTTTTAAAATATCTTTTAATATACATGAAACAATTGTCCAAGAAAATAAGCTGAAATGGATATATTGGTGCATTATACAACCCAACAGCATACCAGCAACCCTCCTATAGAAATCACTTGCCCTTCTATACATCAACAGTATCAGGGCCCTATTAATAACCATACTAGTATGTCAATTATTACGCAAAATACCCATCATCTGTACCCAAATACCTAACACCTCACAACAGGTGTTGTAAATGAACAAAAAACAAAGAAAATTTGCCTTTGAAATCATTTATTCAACAAAAATTAACATATATGCTATTTCTTCTTGTGGATAATGACAGTACATTCTAAAGCAATGACTATTTTAGATAAACAGGTATGGGACCTGTTATCCAGAATTCTCCAGATAATGTATCTTTATGTAATTTCAGATCTTCATAGCTTAAGTCTACTAGAAAATCATGTAAACATTAAATAAACCCAATAGGCTGGTTTTGCTTCCAGTAAGGATCAACTATATCTTAGTTGGGATCAAGTACAAGCTACTGTTTTATTATTACAGAGAAAAAGGATATAATTAAAAAAAAATTGGATTATTTGGTTAAAAGAGTCAATGGGAGATGGCCTTTCCATTATTCTGAGCTTTCTGGATAATGGGTTTCCGGATAACGAATCCCATACCCGTACTATTACTAATTATTAGTAAACAGTTGCCCTACAAAAAATACACACAAAAGATACACACACTGATTTAATTCAGATGAACAAATCACTTATCAGCCCTTCGATGATGTTTACACAACTGATATAAAAGAGTGTACAAAACATACAACATTTTGGAGTGATTAGAGATACATATGGCATAAATTAACATTATTTAAGGGGTTATGACAGGTACTGTATGTATCTTATCACTTAAACATAAATAGCTATAAGATAACATACAAAAGATATACTTGACACTTTGTTCTTTTATATGTTTCAATTGCTTACGCTTGTGCCTGGATTATTTCAGAATGGTTATTTTTAATTATATTGCAGTGAGGTTTTATTAACACAACAGAGCAGCAGTGGCTGTATTGGTCAAGTTCTTTGGCAAAGTATTTTTATTCACTATGGTTACACTCTAAGAACAGTTCCATTTTTGATGAGAAATATTACTAAACGTATTTATAAAGCACCAATATTGTAACAAAGAACCAACAAGGTGACAAACACAAAGCGTGATTAAATTAGCAACATCAACATTCACTCATAGTTTATACAAAGAAACACATATAGTGTTTTGATTGGCTCTGAGAAATCAGAATAGCCAATATGCAGTTATTTATGTAGTTATTTATATATGTAGTTAGCACTACTGCCTTGCTGTACTAGGGTCACCTTGCAAACATTGTGTTGTTATGAGAATGTGCCACAGAAATAAAGACTTTCTTTAATTGCTTTCCATGTTTTATTTTTTATCGTTTTTCCAAAATTGAAGTTTAAAGGGGAACTCTGACTTCCAAACCAAAATTTCCCATAGTGTTGGAAGGTGAACAACCCGTTTAAGTTTTATCTAAATCTGCACGCCGTCCTATGTTTATAGGACTCATTTACAACTGCAAATGCAGTTTAGTCACAATAAAATGGCATTGACATTCATTCATGTACTTGCTTCCAAAGCTGCTCTTTTAACGTCTGTACAGTCACACTGGGGTGTCTGAACTGTATCCAAGTGTGAATATTGACACAATACACAATATACGCATAACAGATTTGCACCTAAAGAATCAGACACCGATGTCGTGTTGATGGAAATTACTCCACTTGTATTTTTTACCACAGTTCAATAATTTGTGCAAAAATAAATTGCAAGCACAATGCGTTTTGATGCAGTTACTAAAACGGTATCTTGTAATGCTCCCTCCAGCTGCAATTATGCTAGAATTATGGGGGAAATGCTGCATCCGGGGTAAAAAAAAAACAGTGCAAATTGTGTCTTAAATTGCACTTGTGCCCTGCACTTGCAATCTAAATGACCCGTCATATTGTCTCTGCATCATTGTGGGCTTTTTCTGGGTTCATGAGTATTTTCCTGCACTTAAAAACATTCACACAAGTTAACTAACATCTTAAAAAATTGCTCTTAGTTTATGGGGCGGATTTATTAAGGTTCAAAGTGAAAATTCAAATTTTTAAATTTTTTTGGTCAAGACTCTCAAATTCGAATTGTGAATTAACCAAACTTGATTTGATTTTAAATTTGAATTCGAATTTCAAGATTTATCATTCTCTGGCCCTGTCAGAACTCAAATTTGACTATTCGCCACTTAAAACCTGCCGAATTACTGTATAAGTCAATGGGAGAGGTCCAGGGATCAATTTAGTGATGTTTGCAGCCTTCCTGACATTCAAGTTTTTTTCATTTCGAGTTTTTTAAATTCAAATCGGGTTTGTATAATTCCAATCAAAATTATATTCAATTTTCGGGTCCATTCAATTTGTCCGACTTTAAAGAAATTTTATTATAATAATAAATTTCGATTGGTCGAATTTTTAATTCATGGGAGTTTAGGAAAGTTAAAAAAAATTTGAAATTCGACCCTTGATAAATGTGCCTCCCTGTGTTGTGTGTGAATGTTATAGGAAGCTTAGAATATAAGCTCCACTTCGGTAGGGAATGAAGTGTTGAGTAGTCTCTGTAATTTGCTGCAGAATATGTTAGTACTATATAAATAAATCTGGACAATACTACTGGACAAGTAGTGCTTACCAGGAGGGCCCACACACGCACAGGAGATCATACAGCTCTGCCAGAAATTGATCAAACTGTATAAAAAACTGGTTATGTCCGTGGATAGCATTAGCTTCCTGCTGAGATCATTTGTAAGAAACCGACATTTGACATTCTACTTATGTATATTTATAATATAATTTTAAACTAAATGTGATATGTATTCACATTCCCAAATTAATGTTTAAGAGGAAACATTTTAATAATAATGCTAAAGTACACTTAAATCGTGCTTTTTTACTATAAAATCCGAATTTTTAGTTGAAAAAAAAACCTAAAATTTTTCGGGATTTATCATACCCCGAGGATGGAAAAAGTCAGAAACCGAAAATCCGGCATACTGCCTAGGTTGCATATAAGTCAAAGGCAGAAGTTTCACGCAATAATCAGAAGGTTTTGTGGTTTTTGTGTGGAAAATCCGAAAAATCCGTACAATCCGAATTTTACACAAATTTTTCAGTTTTTTTTCCCGTACAGGAAATTTTCGGGAAAATGTATTGAAAAGTAAGGGGAAAAAACCTGTGTGGATTTGGTTTGAGTATTTTCAGAAAATAATGAGATAAATTCGGACTTTGATAAATGGGCCTCCCCAAGTATAATTTTAAAAAGACTATTTCTTTATAGGGCAGGGAAGGCTAATAGTACTGATCTTTGTATATATCATTTGAAGTAATAAGGCGCAGCAATGTTGTGGGCTAAAAACAAGTTCAACGTTTCTCACTTACTTTGCAGGCACCTGTGGGCTTTCTTCTTCCTCCCAGGCCTGGATTTGTGGAAAGGCCACGTAGGCCCGGGCCTAGGGCAGCAGGATTTTAGGGGGGGGTGGCATCCTGCCCAACCACATCCACATTGGTTCAGAAACACTGGGGATGCGCTGGAGATACAATCATTTTTTAAATTTCCCATGTGCCAATCCCCATTGCTCCAGTCCAGATGAAAATTTGCACGAATAAAGGGGAGGGGACAGGGGCGACAAACGGTAGTGGGCCTAGGGGCGGCCCTGCTTCCTCCCCACCTCTAAAGTTGCTGTTATGATAGTTAAGCACTTGTAGGTATGAACCAGGACACCTTCACATCAGATATGCTGCAATGTATGCAGAAGCTGCTTGAAAAAAAAGATACCTCCAGGTAGGATGAAATATATAATACTACTGAATGTGTGAATTGGCATATTGCTAATCACTACAACTTTAAACGTAATTACAGATTTCTGAATCAGCCATCTGGTGTGCCATATATAATCTTTGGTTCCATCTTAATAAAAGACAGGCACATGTATAAACACTGGGCAAATTTGCACCTGGGCAGTAACCCACGGCAACCAATCAGAAGATTACTTTCACTGTTCAACCTGCAGCTGGCTGAAAAAAACTAATAATTGATAGATTGCTATGGGTTATTGCCCAGGTACAAATTTGCCCAATGTTTATAAATGAGCTCCATTGTGTTAAATCCCACAGTTTCCTAAGTTAATGCCACTGTTTGCCCTGTTTAAGGCGCACAGGTCAGGGCCCTCATCAATTTATCTTCAAACCCCTCTGCCCCATCAAGCACAGTTAGGTGAAAAGGTGGAGTTCACATGTCCCTTCTGGTTTTAACTCTTTGCAAGAGCATGGGTATTTTTGAAACAGAAAGCATATCAGATATAAACAGCTATGTTGGGGCCACATTTTCCCCATACAACTGTTTATAGCAGAGCATAGGTCTAAAGGCCAAACTTCTTTTTTTTGAAGTGTCAGAAGCTGGCAGCCTGCAAGAACACATTACCAGTATTGATGAATAAAGAGAATAATAGAAATGTATGACTTGTAACTTGATCAAAATAATATAGTGGTAACCATTAGCATTTAAAGGGGGTTATTTACAAAACTCGGGTCAGGCTTTTTGGGGCAAAACTTGAATTTTTCGTTTTGTTTTTTCTTTAAAACTACTCAAATTTTTCAAGATGTATTAAAGCCCGATGCAGCAAAAAGGCCGAATCCGAAAATCCGCGATCTCAGACCTGCCGAGTTTGTGTATAAGTCAATAGTAGAGGTCCCTATCCTATTTTTCAAGTTTCTGTGGTCTGCGCTGGAATAAGCCCGAAAATCTGACCGGTTTGGGTTTTTGGGCAAAAATCTGAAAAATTCAGGCTTTTCAGGAAAAAGCCCGAAAAAATCGGACGATTCCGTTTTCGCTTGATTTTATTGTGTTTTTTACCTGAACCCATTAATTTGAGTATTTTAATAGTAAATAAGGTAAAACCAGGTATGGGAGTTTCATTGGGGTCTTTTTTAATTTAAATAATGAGATAAAATCAGATTTTAGTAAATAACCCCCCTAATTTTAGATAATGCCAAAGCTGGTATAAAAATGGGAGCAGAGGAGGAAGAGGTAAAATTATATAAAGTGGAAGCCCTGGTTGTATCATTTGACTTAACATGTTTACTGCTGGAAATCTCATATTATTTGTAATAATAGTTAACAAACAATTTTACAGTGTTTTTCTCTTTCCCATTGGCACACAATGTGACTAAAACAAATAGTTAATTTTCTTCCACACTTGCATTTGCATACAGGATTTTCTATATGGAATACATTTAACTAATGTTATTGCAGTCTTTTTTTCTGCATAATTGTATGCGTTGAATACCATGGCTCAGAGGTCTTCTGAATAATATGCAAATAAAACAGAGATTGTAACTCCTTGCTTAGAAAAGTAATTAAATCATGGCAGAGAAAATGAAGGTTTCAGAGAGCAGCTGTTGGCAGCCTAGCTGATTTTGCCAACGACATGAAAAACCAAGCTTATGGGGAAAAACCTCTAAAACCAATTATCATCCTTCCTTAAATCTAAAGGGGAACTATCGCGAAAATGAAAATGTAATATAAGCTTCAGCATACTGAAACTTTGTAAATACAATCAATTAAAAATTCTGCATCCAATCTGAAATAATCAAGTTTATGTTCACTATCCTCTCTCAGCATCTGTTTCCTCTTCATTCAGCCCTTGGTTATCAGATACTCATTGACAGTTAGATCCAATATATCATAGAGGGCTTTCTTTCCTAGCAGATGTATTAGAACTCATTCGCTGATTCCAGTGCAAATAAAATCTAGCAAAATAACTGCCTTTTGCACCAATTCTGCATGTAGAGAGACATGGGGGCAAATTCACTAAGATGCGAAGTTGCGCCAGGCGCAACTTCGCCGCACTTCGCCAGGCGTAGTTTCGCCAGGGCTCCGCAAATTCACTAAAATCCGAAGTTGTGCACAGGGGTAGCGTAAGGTTGCGAAGTTGCGCTAGCGTTGATTCGCTATATAAAGCGAAGTTACGCTAGCGAAGGCTAATTTGCATACGGCGCGAAATTCAAATTTCAATGGAGGAACACGTATCTGCACTACAAATGCCTAGAAAACCTTCAAATCAGCAAATAAAAATTTGTGCCCACTGTCTAGGTAAGTTGCCATGAGTCAGGAAATGTAGGGGGGAGGAAGGGGAGCCCCAAAAAATTTTCGATCTTTTTCAGCCTATCAGCCATCATGTAGAAAACACCCCACCGTTTTTTGGGACTTAGAAAATAAATTGACTTTTTTTTAAACAATCCCTATCTACTCTATTGCGCTGCGCCAGGTCTGAGGTGGCCAAGGAAGTCTAGTGTAAAAGGTAGCGTTCAGTACACTGCGCAAGTTAGTGAATTTGCGTAGTTTCGTCGCTAGCGAAAATTCGCCTGGCGTAAGGTTGCGAAGTAACACTAGTGAAACTACGCCAGCGTTCATTAGTGAATTTGCGCAGTAGCGAAAATGCCAAACGCTAGCGAATTAACGCTAGAGTTCGGCGCTTCGCGGCTTAGTGAATTTGCCCCATGATGTCTGGGGATTTTCATAGAGCTTTAATACATCTTCTAGGCAAAAGGAGCCCCCCTATAAGATATATTGGATCTAACTGTCAATGAATATCTGACACCCAACTGCTGCATGAAGAGAGAATGAAGAGAAACAGATGCTGAGAGAGGGATAGTCAAGATGAACTTGCTTATTTCAGAAGCAGTACAGAATTTTTAATTGATTGGATTTAGAACGTTTTTTATTTCAGTACGATGAAGCCTATATTAAATTTTCATTTTCGCAATAGTTCCCCTTTAAATATGCCACAAAAAAAACCTTAAATAAAAATAAAAAATAAAAATATGACCAGTCCTACTGCCTGTGATCACATACAGGAAATATTTAGCTAAAAGTGTGGATTATTGAGGGTGTCCTGGAATCTCTACTTTATTAAGGTCCCAATCCTCTTCTAATTCTGCAGTCTAATATTTCATGACTGGAGATTTTACTGTAAATCCGTACATATTGCTAGTTATCTGTGCCACAGATAATGGAGTCTCAGACAAAGAAGTAGCCAATACCATATACTGTATACTACATTTCCACGTTTGGTTGAATCCTATGAAAAAAAAAATATATATATATTAACATTTAATTTGTGTTGCTTACTCAGAATGTTTAATGTTTTTCTTAGAAGGTTAAGCATAAAAACATTATAAATGTTTATTAATTAATTTATTTTCATTATTATTTTCATGATATAATCAGTATCATTGTATTTGTCCAATTTAGTATTTTTTAGGGATGCACCGAATCCAGGATTCGGTTCGGGATTCAGCAGGAATTCTGCCTTTTTCAGCAGGATTCGGCCAAATCCTTCTGCTCGGCCGAACCGAATACGAATCGTAACTTGCATATGCAAATTAGGGGCGGGGAGGGAAATCACGTGACTTTTTGTCTCAAAACAAGGAAGTAAAAAATGTTTTCCCTTCCCACCCCTAATTTGTACAGGCAAATTGGGATTTGGATTCAGTTTGGTATTCGGCCGAATCTTTTGGGAAAGGATTCTGGGCTATCGGCCAAATCCAAAATAGTGGATTTGGTGCATCCCTAGTATTTTTCTCTTTTCAGTTATGTAAATTATGTAAGTAGTTTGTAATGTAATATGTAGAATATATACCCATACAGAGTTACCTTTCTTTTAAAAAATATTCTAAAATGTTGCTGGTACTGTCTGTACAGTAAGTTTATGGTATTAACCGTACCAGTGAAAAGTGAAGTTATTCCATTATGCCAAGTCACTCATAATTTTATTTAAAAATATAAAAATATAAATTCAGATTACATTCCTGGGTCAGGATTTTGGAAATGTGAATTCCATTTTTTAACAAATGTAATAGGGTCCTGTGGCATTTGGTATTGTCTTTTTATAATTCAAAGTTATTTCATATATTCTGGCAAGGCTGATTTTAAAACACGAGACTGACATATCTATGGCATACATGACATAAATTATATTGTGAAGTGATAGGTCAAGCTGCAAAAGGTCAAACCAAGGCGGTGGGTCAAATCAGGATGAATTGATCATTGGAGATCTATGAAAATCTGTTGGGAGAGAACTGCATTAACATTCCTATGTAATTCTTGACCAATGGAGGGAACCAAATACGAGTACAGGAACAATAAGCTGCCAACCTGGTCTGGAATGGCCAAGTCAGCAGCTTTTATTGCAATTTTGTCTCCATACTGAAAGCAAACTTTAAAATCTATATGAATCACATAGTTGTGCATTGTTGATACTAGTAAATATGAGAGGGGCTGTTAAACTACAAGTATGAACCCTATTTTGACTTATTTTGCTTTTTCTATGTAACAAGACAGGACCTTGTACTTAAAGTTAAGTACTCTAGCATTAAGTAAATCCATTTTAATGGGGGTCTTAGTATCCTTAATGCACGGTGCTTCATATTACAGAAATTAAATCTTATTTTGGGAAACCATAGATAGCAGGCATGCTGGATAATAGGTCCCAATTATTAAAGGGATACTGTCATGTGAAAAAAAAATGTTTTTTTCAAAATGCATCCGTTATTAGTGCTGCTCCAGCAGAATTCTGCACGGAAATCCATTTAATTTTGAAATCTGACATGGGGCTATACATACTGTCAGTTTCCCAGCTGCCCCCAGTCATGTGACTGATAAACTTCACTCACTCTTTATTGCTGTACTACAAGTTGGAGTGATATCACCACCTTCCCCCCCCCCCCAACAGAACATTAGGAAGGTAACTAGATAGCAGCTCCCTTACACAAGATAACAGCTTCCTGGTAGATATAAGAATGGCACTCAATAGTAAAAGCCAAGTCTCACTGAGATTGATTTAGTTACATTGTGCTGCTCCAGCAGAATTCTGCACTGAAATCCATTTCTCAAAAGAGTCACATGACTGGGGGCAGCTGGGAAATTGACAATATGTCTTGCCCCATGTCAGATTTCAAAATTAATTATAACAAAATCTGTTTGCTCTTTTGAAAATGGATTTCAGTGCAGAATTCTGCTGGAGCAGCACTATTAACTGATGTGTTTTGAAAAAACATGAAGTAGGATCATTATGATCTTTTTTCCACATTTTCTTTAAAAAAAATATATAAGTAATAAAAAGATTGCAATCAAATCCTTGCAACATTTTTCCCCAAGAGGAAAAATTTGCAATTGCGGTAAAAAAAAACCCAACTGTAATAAAAATCTCAAATTGTGTTTTTTTTTGTTTTCCTTATCAAAATGTTAGTCAGTAGTTAATAAATCGGTACATGAGAGTAGAGATTTTTTCAATCTGTATGAAACTTTAAGATAGATGATACAAATAGCTGGCATTATTTCAAAGACAATTAAATGCCAAATAAAGTAATTTAGTAATTCAGGCTGTATTTCAAACATTTGATATGAATTCATGACTTTGCTTCTTTCTTATTAATATAGTGGTTTCCACATTTTTTAATTGTGTTCAGTAAAGTTTATATTGCTAAAAGAGTGTTTAAACAATATCCAAAAAGGATTGTGTTGTAATACAATAATTATAAATGTTTAGGAAGAAGTGCTAACATCTCTCTCTTGACAGTGGAAAAAAAACATTGTTATTGCTTTCACAGGTGTTTAGCCTTAAAATCCTGATCTGTTCACTGGTTTCAGGGGTAGATAAAACTAGCAGCTCAGACGAACATAAAATATGTTTTCCCATACTTTTGTTTATGATTAAATTCACTCACTTCCACCTGTCAGACTTAAAGGTGATAGATAATGTCACATGTTCTGTATCTATTTGCATACATTTGCTGTAGTTCCTCACTCTGAATGCATTGTAGTTGGGTTTTTGAAGGTTGCAGTAAAAAATGTCAGCCGGAATTGCTGTCAGATTATAAAGGTTGTCATGGAAACTATTGTGCGTATGAAGCAGAGCAACTCATTTTTAACACTTTTTCAGAGTTCTGCAACGCATTACAGTGATTGAAGGGATTACACTTTTGTATGTAATTTTTTTTTCTGCTGTTGAAAAGCAACACACCTTCAGTGAGTATGCATAAAAACGTATATTGTTAAACTATTACACAAAGGTCTAATATCCACTCACTGGTTCAGTGCTGTACACCAGATTTACCACTTTTTAATGCAGAGAGCTGTAACACAAATGCAAAGCATTGTTTCCATGTACTATACTTAAAAGTAAAAGACTGAGAAAAAGTACTGTGTAATGTCTGTGTTAAAGGAAAACCAGGGCCGCTCCGCCAATGAGGCAAGTTGAGGCACTCGCCTCAGGCAAAAATGCTGCTCCTGGTAACTAAGAGACAAATTTCCGGTTTGCGCTCTCTGCACTAGCGATGTGGACCCCCCGCCGACCCCCCACCGACCCCTGTCTGGCACTGAAGTTGAGTGCCGGGGGGGGCGGCAAAAACGAAGGCCGCCTCGGGTGCCAAATTGGGTAGGATCACCCCTGCGGAAAACTATACCCCCCAAACAATGTAGGTCTCTATAAAAAGATATTGCATAAAAAAGCTCATCTGTAAAACCCTGCATCATGTAAATAAACCATTTTCATAATAATATACTTTTTTACTAGTATGTGCCATTGGATAATCCTAAATAGAAAATTGACATTTTAAAAAATAAGGGCTGACTCCTGGGATCCTAGGATTGACGGTACACACAAACAAACCATACATGTTAGGTCACATGAGCCAATTAACAGACAGAGTTGTGTCTTTTGCTTCCATACTTCTTCCTGTTATAGTTAGAGCTGTAGTATTTCTGGTCAGGTGATCTCTGAGGCAGCACAAAGTCCATCATGAAATGGTGGTTCAAGGTATAAGAGATGTAAAAGGACAATATTTACTTAAATATATATTCCAGTTTTTGTAAGATTCTTTAAATGCCACTTAATATGATATAAACTGTTGCTTAAATATTCATTTTTGGGGTAAAGTTTTCCTTTAAGTTATTATTAATAATAAAAGTAATGATACAAAATAGAATAGAAATCATCTTATTCTTTAACTTCTGATTTGTTGTTTTTTTTCATTCATTTATATATTTTTACATAGGTAAGCTTCAATGAGGCCTGAGAGAGTGAAACAATAACATTGAAAGTAGAGAGGTGGGAGGTAAAACTTCCTGGCATCATTTAGATAAAAGACATACAGGTATATCTTATTTGGGATCAAGTACAAGGTACTGTTTTATTACTACAGAGAAAAGGGAAATTATTTAAAAAATGTGGTAATTTGATTATAACGGAGTCTATAGGATATGGCATTTCCTTAATTCAGAGCTTTCTGGATAACGGGTTTCTGGATAATGCATCCTATACCTGTATATAGAATATATATATCCAATCACCATTCTTCCAAATGGTGCTCTGTTGTTCTTCCAAGTGTTGATCGGTTTTGAATAACTCACTGCACAAAGGGAGAGCGTGTCTAAGCTATCATCAGACATAAGGCACATAATGCAACATTGTAGTAGAAATGTTTCCTCCTACAGATTTTCAGTCTTACTTTATTGCCATCTCTGCTAAATTGATTAGCAGAGATGGCAATAAATAATTATTTTAATAATTCTGAAGGCATATTTATAATATGGCACATTTTTTCTCTCTAGAGGTACCCTTTGTGAATGGATAACAGATGAAGTTTATAGTCCCAAGAACTTGAGAATCTCTCACAACAGGACGTACTGTAGCCTTCAGATATGTTGGCATACATACATACAAATAGCACATGAATTGTTAAACTCGCCTAGTGGAAAATATAGTTTTAGCAGTGTGTACAATAATGGGAAAAAGCAACCCAAAGAAATTATTTTCTTTACTTGCATGTGGAGATATAAATATGTGGTCTTCATTCGAACATTATATAAAGAAAAAGATGAACAGAACAAAAAAACAAGGACAATTTACTTTTGAACATAAAATTAACCGATATTTTATGCTTGGCTCTATTACCTGGTATTGACCCCTTGACAGAAACAACCTCAGGTAGGTGTTTATTATAACTGTCTACAAATCTTTGATATACTGTAAACTGGGAGAAATTGTTTCCCAGTCCTCCATGAAGATTTTTTTCAGCTGTGTGATGTTTAAGATTTCATGGATGCACTGCACATTCAAATTGTCTGGTCTCGATTGGATTTAGATCTGGGTTTTGGCTTGGCCATTCCAGAACCCTCCATTTTTTCTCCCCAGCTAATTATTGGTAGAGTTATTGCAATGTTCAAGGTCATTCGGGTGTGCTACAATCTTCTGGCAAATGATCCTCAAGCATCCACTCATACAATGAACAATTCATAGCGGATCCTATGATGGTGGACTACCCTTGGGCCTAAATGCAGCCACGCAACACCAAACCATAACATATCCACCACTCTGCTATATGGTTGGTATGAAGTTCTTCTGGTGAAATGCTGTCTTTGGTTTGTCTTTTGGAACTGTGGCCATATAAATATGTTTTTCTGTTCAGAGCATGTTGTTCAAGATGTCCTGATATACTTTCTGGACAGGAACGTTTTGTTCTTAGCACACCTCCCACCCATGCAGATGTTATATGTGCAACTTCTTTTTAATTGTACTTTGAAATCAGTATTGTAAGAATTTCCTGTGCGGATCTTTATTTCAGCTCCATTTGAGCTACCCCTAAACTACTCTAATCAAAGATCCACTATGGCTAACTTTTTAAAATGACTTGCTACACTGCATAAATCTCACTTTTGCTCAGCTACACCCACCTTTCATCTAGAACTCATAGACCCTCCTATTCATTCCATTAAATGAATTGTTCAGTGTAAAAATAAAAACTGGATAAATAGACAGGCTGTGCAAAATAAAAAATGTTTCTAATATAGTTCGTTAGCCAAAAATGTAATGTATAAAGGCTGGAGTGACTTGATGTCTAACATAATAGCTAGAACATTACTTCCTGATTTGCAGCTCTTTTGGTTTCCACTGATTGGTTACCAGACAGTAACCAATCAGTGACTTGAGGGGGGCTACATGGGTCATAACTGTTTGATTTTGAATCTGAGCTGCATGCTAAGGATCAATTGCAAACTCACTGAACTGTTATGTCCCATGTGACCCCTCTTAAAGTCGCTGACTAACTCAGAGTTAGAGAGCTGAAAAGCAGGAAGTAGTGTTCTTAAACATACGTTCACTCCAGCCTTTTATATATATATTAGAAACATTTTTTATTTTGCACAGCCTATCTATTTACCCAGTTTTTATTTTTACTCTGAACTGTTCCTTTAACTACAGTCAGAAGAGTAGGTGTACCTACAAAAGCACACTGATCCTAGTGCTTGCCTTTCTGAAATCCACCACACTGCCTCCCTAATGAGTTCCCACAAGCAACAGATATAGTTTTCTCTCTGTTAATGGTGCAACGAAAATAGGAACTCAAAATCTACTGGCAAAGGTTGTTAGCATAACATATGATTATCATATAGAGAGGCAATCATTGGTACAAAATCTGCCAGCATCCTCTGCTAGCTAAAGCTAATGTTACAATTGTCCATTTGATTATAGGCCATATGTGCAGCTATATTCAGTGTAGCAATGGAAAGTAACCATTATATAATATATATTATATAATATATTGCTTTATACGGACAATGTGTATTGAGTAATTAAACTTAGCTGATGGGTTGCTAGGATGTGAAGCTCTTAATAAAGATATGCATACATACATACATACATTAGGCATATTGGTTAACATTTTTGTTTGCTAGGAACACTAAGGGGCACATTTACAAAGCTCGAGTGAAGGATTCGAATTAAAAAAACTTTGAATTTCGAAGTGTTTTTTGGGCTACTTCGACCATCGAATGGGCTACTTCGACCTTCGACTACGACTTCGACTACGAATCGAACGATTCGAACTAAAAATAGTTCGACTATTCGACCATTCGATAGTCGAAGTACTGTCTCTTTAAGAAAAACTTCGACCCCCTAGTTCGGCAGCTAAAAGCTACCGAACTCAATGTTAGCCTATGGGGAAGGTCCCCATAGGCTTGCCTTTGTTTTTTTTGATCGAAGGATATTCCTTCGATCGTTGGATTAAAATCCTTCGAATCGTTCGATTCGAAGGATTTAATCGTTCGATCGAACGAATAATCCTTCGATCGTTCGATCGTAGGATTTGCGCTAAATCGTTCGACTTCGATATTCGAAGTCGAACGATTTTAGTTCCTAGTCGAATATCGAGGGTTAATTAACCCTCGATATTCGACTCTTGATGAATCGGCCCCTAAAGGTTATCTTTATAGTGCTATGATGATAAACATTGCTCTAACTCTGCAGCGCCCATAATTTGGCAAGCTGCAGCTAACATATCATGAATCTCCTTGTGCTGTCAGTCAAGCAGGTTCTCATCATATACAGATTTATGATGGTTTTGGTGGGGATTAAATTAAAAATGTTTTTTTTTGATTCATGATAGTTTCCGTTTAATATCAAACTTAAAAAAATAACAATCTTATTTATAGTTCATTTATGCATTTATACTGCTATCCTCATCTTTTGAATCATATTTTTTCTGTAACTAAGGTGACATATTTATTACATCATTTAGATTTATTAACATTTATAATCATTATTGTTTAGAATATTTTGTAGCCTATACTGTTTTTTTCATGCTCACTAAATATAAGTATGCAAGGTCAATGACTTGGGTTGGGAACTAGCAAAGAAGTGTGAACCCTGAAGACAAACAGTGGAAGGAAATAAATGGCTGGAGGGCCCAGTTTTGAAGGCCAGATAGGGTAATATGTGGGGAGATTGCTATTTGCTCTCATAAAAACTCCTGAAATCTAGACTGAGATTTGACACTTTCTTTCTGCCATAAATATTGTTGGACTTTTAGCTGTAAAAATAAAGTTTATATATATAACCTTGTAAATTATATATGTAACCTTGTTATGAGGCAAGGGAGTCCCTGACCAAATGTTGGACCTCAAATAGGGGCTTGAACCAAAAATATTGATTGCAACCGAACTAAAGTAAGGGCTAGAAAAGTTTGAATCAAAATACAGGCACAAGGTCAGCTGAAACATCAGACAAATAAGTAAACATATCAAACACACTGACTACAGAGATATATAATGAGCAGCAAGCTATGTATGTATAATTGTATTTATATAACACTACTTGTTCAAACAGCATCGCATGTTTATAAACGCTTCTGAGTAGCAAAGCAAGCTGCACCCATGGTAAATGCTGAAAAGCTGTTAGGGAATAAGGCTGCATCAGAGCTGCATACAAGATCTAAATATTACTTTATCAACCTATAGATCTTAGATCAGAGGCAAGAAAGCAGCAAGTCCCAAGTTCAGACCAAACTGTTTGGTTTAGGAAGGAAAGCTTGTCTAATCAGCAAAAAAGGCCAAGGTAATAAAAAGCTCTCAACTTAAAACCTGTGTGATCCCCAATGGTACAGCAGAATATGGGAAGGTCTCTGTTATTATCATCCAGTGACACAATTTGTACTATGCCATAGATAACTCATATTATCCCTATGGTCACATATTACTATTATTTCCTTTAACCTTGTACCCACTGCTTAACTGATTGTAAGCAGACCAACCAGGGAGTAGCTGGGAATCCTCAAAGCTTAGCAAATAGTCCACTTATCTTGTATTACACCTCCGCCTATGGGTGCATATATAATCCAGAAATTGAGTATACAAGATGGAGCCATTGAGGCATTAAATGTTCAAAAAGTGTTTATTTACCACACAACATGTTTCCAGCCTCGAAACATGTTGTGAACTGATTGTAAGGGCAGAGACACAGGTGGAGATTCGGGGAGATTTAGTCGCCCGTCAACAAATAGCCTCTTTTTCGGGTGACTAATTTCCCCGAACTGCCTTCCCGCCGGCTAGAATCTAAATGGGCCCCAGGCACCCCAGTGCGATTTAGATTCTAGCTGGCGGGAAGGCAGTTTGGGGAGATTAGTTGCCAGAAGAAGAGGTGCTTTGTCGCTGGGCGGCTAAATCTTCCTGAATCCCCATGTGTGTCTCTGCCCTAATAGTTTGGTAACATTCAGACCCTGTTGTGAAATGACTTAAATGTCTAACTCCTTTAGTTAAGCTGGTAAATAGGTACTGGACGCCTAGACTCCAGCAGCAGCCCTAGGGCTAAACGATCAGATTAGCCTGATATTGCCCACCTTTGGAGGGCATATTGTGATTGTGGGAAAGATTCATTTATTTGACCACCTTTACTGTAATGCATATGCTCTTAGAATACCAGTAATTGGATCCATAAAACTGTATAATCTAAAGACAAACAATTATTTAATGCAGTCATCCAGTGCATTGAGTCTAAGGTTTTGATTTGTTTATGCTAAAGATTTGGCTATATCCAAATCTTGTGGAAGGATTTAGCTGAACCCTGATTCAAATCCTGTAGCATCTGTGCTATGACATTTCTTAAAACTGCTTTTACCTCCTTTCTACTCTTTACATTGCACCTACCCTTTTGATATAGCACACACAAAGCATGGAGATCGTTTACTTGTTGGCTGTACAATAGCACTGCCAAATATTTAATCACTCCCAACTTCAAAATGTACGCTGATAAAGCACGTTCACTTCGGATTGCTGAAACAAAAATAAACAAAACGAAGAGTTATCAAGTATCCCCCACTTGACCCTGTCCTTTTACATTTTACAATTGGGTTTTCATTTTTTATCATTTGTGTTTTTTGGTCAGCTGCTCTCCAGTTTGCAATTTCAGAAATCTGGGTGGTAGGGTACAAATTCCCCTAGCAACCATGCATTGATTTGAATAAGAGACTGGAATATGAATAGGAGAGGGCCTGAATAGAAAGATGAGTAATAAAAAGTAATAACAACAATAAATTTGTTGCCTTACAGAGCATTTGTTTTTAGATGGGGCCGGTGTATTAGAGTTCCCTCAAATAACTGATTCCAGTACAAACAAAATCTAACAAAATAACTGCCTTTTGCACAAATTCTGCATGTAGAGAGACATGATGTCTGGTGATTTTAATAGAGTAAGCTCTAATACATCTTCTAGGCAAAAGGACACCCCCTATAAGATATATTCGATCTAGCTGTAAATGATTATCTGACACCCAACCCCTGCATGAAGAGAGAATGAAGAGAAACAGATGCTGAGAGAGGAATAGTGAAGATAAATTATTTATTAATAGATTGTATTGATTGTATTCAGAAGTTTTCTTATTTCAGTATGAGGAAGCTTATATTAAATTTTAATTTTCGCGATAGTTCCCGTTTTAGTTTTCTTCATAAAGATGAAGTGTTTATTATCTGTTTTAGTAACCTAAGCAAAGTTCCAACATACTGACCTTCGTATAACTAATAGGCCAATAGGTGGTTATTTACCCATCCTGTTTATATTTGTTCCTCTCAGCAGTGGTAGAGTGAGCCTGCTTATGCAGGAAATAAAGCCCTTTGTTTTCAGTTCCCTCATCAGCTCCCCATGATGGGAAGTGGGTTGCTAAGTTGGCGGATGAGTAATAACTGTCTTCTGTGTGGTTAGGCATTATAATGAAGTAAACCTTTGGTAAGCGAGAGTGTAGTGCACAATGCTGAAGGTTATTAAAGATGTTATACTTATTGGGAACTCATTTACCTGAGAACTTTGAGCGTGACAACTTCATGCTACATTTTAATCTGAAATTGAGCTAATTATGGGGTAATGATTCAGGAACCTGTGACTAGGGAAACTTGCTAATTGTGCTGCTTTAGAACAGTGCAATTTCCAAATGACTAATGCAACCAAACTGAAAATGAACACACAAAAATATGGTGACCTCAATTTAGACTGTGAGGACATTGCCACAATATCTGTGTTTCAATTAAAAGTGTCATTATTTGAGACATCATTCAGGTCACAGTCTTTATACTTTCATAATCACTGTGGTTTAGTAGTCTACAGAGCTGCTTTATTGGTAACTCTGTCAGTCTTATTATTTGCTTCCATTAAAAAAAAGGTTATATAAGGGCAATAATGTACAGATGCAATAATAATATTAATTATATTTTAAATATATGCCTTTCTTTGTATCATGAAAATACTGTAAAATATATCCATATAAATTGGTGCTTGGTGATGTATTTAGTTATAATAATTCTACTTATATACTTATTTATAAGTTACAATCAGTAAACAGTTATTGAATCACCTTTATATGGGGGCATTTCTAATGTCTTTATAATTTACAATGGAAGTACATTATGTACTGTACAATTTAATAGCCAGAAAAATAATGATAAAATGGACTTTTGTTGTGAAAAATAAATAATAAATAACAATATATATTAATTGCTTGCTTAATACATAAAAGGAATCATTCTCTAAAATATAATTTGTGTTGACCTTCCTTTCATCTTACCTTAAATTGACAGTAATGAGTGAAGGCAAATAATATATATTCTCTGCATATATACTGATAAGCATTGGAGCTGTCATATTGATTGGCAGTGAAGCATTCCCCTTAGACCTCTAGTAGCAAAAATAAACTAAACTTGTTTTATTTACATTAGACCTTCTCAGATATAAAGCCATTTGACAGCCTCCACTCAAATGTGCCAATGTGATTATGGATACCTTAATTGGGAACTATCGCGAAAATGAAAATTTAATATAAGTTTCATCATACTGAAATAAGAAATTTTTTAAATACAATCAATTAAACATTCTGTACAGTTTCTGAAACAATCAAGTTCATCTTCACTATCCTTCTCTAAGCATTTGTTTCTCTTCATTCACTCTTCATGCAGCAGTTGGGTGTCAGATAATCATTGACAGATAGATCCAATATATATTATAGGGGGGCTCCTTTTGCCTCGAAGACGTAGCACTCGCTCTATTAAAATCATCAGAAATCCTACTACATGCAGAATTTGAGCAAAAGGCAGTTATTTTGTTAGATTTTGTTTGTACTGGAATTAGTTACTTGAGTGAGATCTAATTCATCTGCTAAGAAAGGAAGCCCCCCCCTCTATAAGATATATTGTATGTAACTGTCAATGACTGACACCCAACTCCTGCATGAAGACAGAATGTAGAGAAATAGATGCTGAGAGAAGGATAGTGAAGATAAACTTGATTATTTCATAAATGATGCATACTATTTAATTGATTTCTTATTTCAGTATGAAATAAAGCTTATATTAAATTTTAATTTTCGTGATAGTTCTCCTTTAATAATGTAAAAACCTTGTTTTTAAAAACCTTCTTTACTCTAACAAGGTTCTTTTTACTTTATGTTCGATTTAAGAAGCATCAAAGGTGTAACAATACGTAAACATAAGGACAACACCATTGTTAAGATCAGTATTTATAAGAACATAGGCTGATCACTGGATTTCAGTAATAAATAGACTCTTCTGTAGTCCATGCTTCTTAGAAAATATTCTCTTAACATTACAGTTTTTTAGGTTAGATTTCTAAATGTATTGACACTCTTGCATTATAACAAAAATGGTTCAATGACACCAGCAATAACACAACTTGGGGGTTATACTTGATAGATACGGATATCTAGCATTTGCCTTTGCGTTGTTTTCCCCCACTGGGATTTATGGTTCTGTGCAGTTGTCAGAACAAGCTGCATCTCATCACATTTACACAAAGTGATTTCCTCAGGAGAATAAACCTTCAGGGACAGAGACTGCGCGTGTTCATTTTTCTCTGCTAGAATGCATTTCAGCACTCAAGTGCCAGAGGAGCAATGCATTGCTTTGCCAGCCATTGCTATAATGACAAGGTTAAACAGCCGTTGTCTGATAAAATGCTGAAGCCTAGGGAATACATGTTGCACAATACTGGAATGAGACATAGTGCATTGTAGCTTTGTATACAAAGCTCCAGCAAAATTGAAAAACAATAGTGTTCGATTTTGATGCATTTATATATTCTAATCTGTGCACTGAATATTCAATAATGACCATTAAGGCATTCAGAAAAAAAATATTTATAAGCAGAATGTGTCATCTAATCAGTACTAGATATTTTTTGCAAAAATTGGCTTTTATATTACTGTGATAATACCCTTTGTGCTGTGTTATTGGTAGTTCGTTTGTACACACAAAACCAATAATATTGTTTCCATGTGGTCACTTTGATGGAGTTCCTGCTTATCTATTAAGGCCTGAACAAAAAAATTAAATAAATGAATATATATATATATATATATATATATATATATATATATATATATATATATATATATATATATATATATATATATATATATATATATATATATATATAAAATATTTTATGTTTACAAGACATATATGCCTTTTAATTGTATAGCATCAACTATGTACACAGATCTATTCAAGTGTCAATTTCCCAAAGTTCTCTCTTTGCCTTTTTTGAAGGGCTATAGTCACACCGTTTATCAAAGGGTGCAGTGAAGGCAAACTAAATTAAGCAAATATAAAAGAAAAAGGAAATAAATCACTCCCAAGAAAATATAGAATGCTTCCTTTGTTCAGTATAAGACACATCTTATTTGCTAATTAGATTTACACAAAGCTGAACTTGCAACAGATTTTTTTTTGTCTTGATGTGGAGGATGAGAACCATCATTATGAATTAAATCCTTTAATAGTATTGAATGAGTACTATGTCTTCGTAGACTATAAACTAATAAATCCTGAGAATTCATTGGTAGGTTACACAGTGAAGAAGGTTGAACAAAAATGCATCAGTCAATCAAGAATAACCTATTTCAACAAAGCCTGTAAAGGCAGACAAAAACCTGATTGAAACCACACCACACCAAGTTTAAATATTGGAGAATTTGCTTTCAAAAAATGTTTATTAAATGGTAAAAAATATTAACAAGCTTCCAAAGCTTAATGAAAGGAAGAAAGAATGGGGGGGGGGATCTAAATTGTTTAGAAACGAGAGAGAAATTAATTTAAAAAAGATAAATATAGATATTTTTAACACAAAAGGAACAGAAAAAACAGGAAGGAAATAGTATGTCAGTAAGGATAGAAGTAAAGGGGTAGTTCACCTTTAAGTTAACTTTTAGCATGTTATAGAATTTCAAATTCGAAGCAACTTTTCAATTGGTCTATATTATTTATTTTTTATAGTTTTAATTTTTTTGCTTTCTTCTTCTGACTGTTTCTAGCTTATAAATGGGTGTCACTGACCCAATCAAATGCTCTGTAAGGCTACAAATTTATTGTTATTGCTCCTTTTTATTACTTATCTTTCCAGTCTTTTATTCAAATCAATGCATGATTGCCAAAATTGCTAACTTGAGAGCTGCTGAATAAAAAGCTAAATAACTAAAAAACTACAAATAATAAAAATAAAAACCAATTGCAAATTGCCTCTGTATATCACCTTCTACATCATACTGAAGTTAAAGGGGAACTACCTTTATAATAAAAAAATAATATAAGTTTCATCATACTGAAATAAGAAAATTCTTTCTAAATACAATCAATTAAATATTCTGCATAGTTTCTGAAATAATTAAGTTCAGCTTCACTATTCTTCTCTCAGCATCTGTTTCTTTTCATTCTGTCTTCTTGCAGCAGTTGAGTGTCAGATCCAAAATATCTTATTGTGGGGGAGCCTTTCCAGATGAATCAGAGCTCACTCAAATAACTGATTCCAATACAAACAAAATAAAAAAAACAAAATAACTGCCTTTTGCTCAAATCCTGCATGTAGAGAGACAAGATGTCTTGTGATTTTAAAAGAGTGAGCTCTACTACATCTTGTAGGCAAAAAGAGCCCCCCTATAAGATATATTGGATCTAACTGTCAATGTATATCTGACACCCAACTGCTGCATGAAGAGAGAATGAAGAGAAACAGATGTTGATTATAAATGAGTTTAAATGATTATATTTAGAAAACTTCTTATTTCAGTATGCTGAAGCTTATATTAAATTTTCATGTTCGCGATAGTTCCCATTTAATTTAAATTTAAAGGTGAACAACCGCTTTAAGATTTCATATATATTCTAGGACTAGTCCACAGGATTGTTTTTTTAAGGCAGTTAATAATTGAGCCTTGAAAATTTTCCAACAGTACCACACCAAGGGGGTTATTTACTAAACTCTGAATGCAAAAATCACGAAAAATGTGTGATTTTTTTAAAATAAAATTGGACTTTTAAAAAAATCACAAATTTTTCGGAATTTATTCAACTCCTGAGGATAAAAAAGTCTGAATCTGAAAATCGGCATCTCAGACCTGTCGAGGTTGCATATAAGTCAATGGAAGAAGTCCAAATTATTATTTGATGTGTGCTGGGTTTCATGCAATACCCTGAAGTTTTCAGAATTTTCAGGTGAAAATTCTGAAAAAAACTTGAAAACTGTGTAAATCAGATGGAAAATTTCTAAAAAATCTTGAAAATCTGAATTTTTCCCGCAAAGCAAATTTTCGGGAAAATGTAATAATAAATATGCATAAAAAAACCCGGGAGGATTTGTAGCAGAAAATATTGAGATAAATTTGGACTTTGATAAATAACCCCCCAAGTCATTCTTTAGTGTCTGTGAAAGAAATGTGGAACACAATATCCAACAAATTCTAAAACAGGTAAAGAATTTTGCATTGCTCTAAAACGTACATGCGTTGCTCAGAAACATACATATTTAATAAATATGTTTAAGTCTTTGGAGAATCAAATTCATTCAAATGCTGTCTGATCACAATCTTTGCATGATTACCATCATAATCATTTGTCTTTTCTTGCTTTGCTTTGTTTGCTGGTATAATGTGGGGGTAAATCTTTATTATAGTTGCCAAAATTGAAGTATTACTGTTGTTTGGATAGAGATCAGTTTGTGGGTTCAGATTAGTGTTTACTTCTAGGTGATATAGTTATACCTTCAATTATATTGTGACTTGACAAATATATTAACATTATAATGATATTTTACATGCTGTACTTGTGCCCAGTATTGCCACCTTTGCTTTTTTCAAATAACTCACAATAAATTGGTTTTCTGTAAGATATGTAGTAATTGACTAAACCAGGTTTCTACAGTTCCTTGTTTCACCAAGATTACAGAACCTTGCTTTCGTATTCAAATATTGTATTCAATATTAGGAAGAACAACCTTTGAAAAGAATTGCTAAAAATCCATTGCTTCCTACAATATATCCACGAATGACCTTTCCACATCTCTCTGACAGTTTGGACTACTCTTCTTTTGCAAACTGGTCCAGTTCTTCCAGATTTGAAGGATGCTTTCTCCCAAATGCAGTTTTCATAACTCTTCAAAAGTGTTCAATAAGGGTTAGATCTTGGCTCTTTGCTTCACTCCTGCAGAACATTGTATTTTTTGTATTTAACTATTCTTGGACATTTTTTGATTCACAAATGTTGAAGACCAATGTTCTGAGACCTGGCTTTCTGATACCTGGTTCAATATTGAACTCTAAAATGCCTTAGCATTTTCCTGATTTTATGATGCCATGGACATACTCAAAGCACCCAGTTCCTTAAGCTGCAAAGAAATCCCAAAACATTAGTGAACCTCCTCAATGTTTGCCCTTAGGCATGGTGTTTTGTTGAAGGCCTATATTTTTTCCTGTAAACAAAGAGATGTGCTTTTCCAAAATGCTCTAATTTTGTCTCATCTGTCTTTCTCCTGAAGACTATTGACTTGTTTGTTTGAATTTTAAAGGACTGTAGTTAGGCTTTCTTATGTTTCGTTGTAAGCAGGGTCTTCTACCACATAGACAAGCCTATGATTAAGTGTCCCAGTGACACAAAACACTTCAGGCGAGAGATGACTATATAAATAAAGCTTTCAATATTTTATCTACTACCTTTGGTCTGATCAATACGTGAGTTTACCAGTGTGCCCTGCACCAACTTTTATTCTTCTACCACACTGCCCTATTAAGTTGACAAAGAACAATGACAGTTGAAATTGTTGTAGCTTGTGTCTGATTGTGTGTTAGACACAGATGCCCACTATGGCTTGGGTACATTTACTGCTACAATAGACTCCTCTCCTCTATATAAATTAGCATAGATATTGGTGGGACCTCAAAGAAACAATTATTTGGATTTATAAAGGATGTGTGCTCACTTTTAAGGGTTGATCTCTCTTATGTTGAACATTGCGTTTTTTTTATGTAAAGCTGTAGCACTGGCTGGGAGACTGTCAGCGCTGAAATGCTTTGGTGATATCAGATTGTCGAGTGGTGGTTTGAGATGTTTTATGTGTCTCAGTATACTGATTACTGTTGCATTTGTTGAGGCTAATTCCATATTCATAAGCACACTCAGTGCTGAAGATGTGCCTTGATGGGAAGGTCCTTTTAACTGTCCAGAAAATGAGCAGATATTTTTCTGATGCATACATGGGTGGAATGGGTGAAACTTCATTGTTGTATTTTGTAATTTGTTTTATACACCTATTTACTTGAGCTGAGCGTGAAATCAAAAGCAAAAAACACATGGCTGCCATACAATATATTAATAGTAGGGAGCAAGTCTAACATGCTGGGAAACAACTCTCTGCAAACAGAAGAGAAAATAAGCCAGATTAGCCTTTGTTGGCTTCTTCGTCTCAAGCAATATAGCAGCTTATGTGTATGGGACCTGTTATACAGAATGATAGGGACCTGGGGTTTTCCGGATAATGGATCTATCTGTAATTTGGATCTTCATACTTTGTCTACTCGAAAATCATGTAATCATTAAATAAACCCAATAGACTGGTTTTTCTTCCAATAAGGATTAATTATATCTTAGTTTGGATCAAGTACAAGGTACTGTTTTATTATTACAGAGAAAAAGGAAATCATTTTTACAGATTTGGATTATTAGGATAAAATGGAGTCTATGGAAGATGGACTTTTCTTAATTTGGAGCTTTCTGGATAACAGATCCTATACCTGTACAAATATGCAGAATGGTCTGTGTCCATTACAGCAACTGTTTCAACTCTGCTCTCAATGTTTTCAGATGGCCGACTTACAGATGGAGCAAATTTTATTGATTCCTTTGGTGCATACTATTTTCTTATCACACCTTTCATTTCCAGCTGCACTGGTCACTTTATGATCTTGATTATCAGTGTCATTTTGCATTGCTGTCCATGGAACTGCAGTTGCTATTTGCAGGCTCGCTTCTCTTTGAAGAATACCAGCTTTTTTTTCTATTTATTGATCCATTTTTACACATCGACAGCTAGAGTTTAGCTTTTATTAACATATAAAATATTCAAAGAGTGTGAATGTTAGAAGCACTTTACCAGTTTACTGCACAGTTTATCTTAATATATTATTGATTATTGTAAATCATGGTGTACATATAAGGCATTATAGTCAAGAAGTAACATCCTTCCAAGAGAATACTAGATAAAGGTAAAAAGTAACCCTTGGCCTTGTCAAAAACATGCTTGCATTAAATTGTCAATTTATTCTTCATCTCTTCATACTTGATTAAAAAATAAAAAGCTGTAAGGGTAAGTGCAAAGTGATAGAGTGGATGCAAAATTGGCAGCGAATTGACATTATTAATGAAGGAGCTTGTTGCTGATTCATGCCTCTAGCAACATGTGGGGAAAACCAAGGTCCATGTTCATCTGATGAACTGTAGGAAATTGAGTGCACATATTAGGGTTGCACCGAATCCACTATTTTGGATTCGGCCAAATCCCCGAATCCTTCATGAGAGATTCGACCGAATACTGAACCAAATCCGAACCGAATCCGAATCCTAATTTGCATATGCAAATTAGGGGTGGAAATGGGAAAACTTTTTTAACTTCCTTGTTTTGTGACAAAAAGTCACACGATTTTCTCTCCACCCCTAATTTGCATATGCAAATTAGGATTCGGATTCGGTTCGGCTGGGCAGAAGGATTCGGCCGAATCCGAATCCTGCTGAAAAAGGCCGAATCCTGGCCGAATCCCGAACCGAATCCTGTTGCATCCCTAGCACATATGCTAGAGAATCTTGAATTATCACTAGCCTTTACCCAGGGATCCCAAACCTTTTTTAACTGTGAGCCACATTCAAATATAAAAAAAGTTTGAGCAGCACAAGCATGCATAAAGTTCCTGGTAGTGCCAATTACGGGCTGTGATTAGCTATTTGGTAGCCCCTATGTGGACTGTCAGCCTACAGGAGGCTCTAATTGGCAGAACACCTGGTTTTTATGCAACAAAACTTGCCTCCAAAGCAGGAATTCAAAAATAAGCACCTGATTATGTTACTGGGAGCAACATCCTAGGGGTTGGTGAGCAACATGTCGCTAACAAGCCACTGGTTGGGAACCACTACCTTAACCGGTTTAATCCATGATCACAACTCACTTCTACATTTTTGTGCAATTATGCTCTTCAAATGTTTTTCCGACTGAGTTTCAAATTGACTTCAATACAAAGGTATGTTTGGACATTATATCCATGTGCCATCACTCTTATGTGGGTTGGTGGGTGGATCAATGATGTCGCGGGGAGGGAGCAATGACGTCAACAGGTGGGGCTGTGAATGGTGATTGGCAATTGGGAAATCTCAGGGAATCCTGCCCAGTTTTCCTAATTTGGAAAACCAGGCAGACAATTTTGTCCAGACAGCCCGGGTCAAAACCAGACAGGTAGCAACCCTACCCTTCTCCATCATGCTTCCATTAGTCTAATGTTCTGAGTAATGTAACGAAAGAGAAATTGTTTTTTACTAGCCTAGTAACCCATAGCTATTAAATCTTAGGTAGCATTTACTGGTTTGGAAACCAACATGGGGAACTTTTATATTTTTTTAATCCCTAAGATCATTTAACTGGGAGCAACTCAGAGCATGTGCTGTGTATCAGCAGAATAGAAGCTAGAAAGCTACTGTGGGCATCTTCTGAAGCACAGATCTTCATTGCTAAAGGGCTGTGGTGGACAGGTGGCAGTAAAGAAGCCCAAAATGTAATGATTGCTAGCATAATTCTTTGTTGCGCTTTAGTTCTCATTTAATATTGAAGCACAACTGGTTATTCATACTTATGGTGATGCATTTGATATATTAGCACTGCCCAGTTAGAGGGGATATTATGGCTACTGAACTGCTTAAAGGTTCTATAGACTTTTTAATGTGATGTCAACGCATTAACAATGTACAATATGCTAAATGCCCTAAAAATATGGTATTTATGATACTTGGCCTAATAAACAGAAGAGCACTGATAAGTACTGACACTAATATAAATCTCAGGTGCATAAGCACCCAAAATGGTGTTTCAGGGACTCTGAAGGTATGCTTAAAAAATAAATATGTTATACTATACTCCAGTGAATTAATGTCGTCAGTAATTAGTATTACCTTTCTTAATCTATTGGGGAAGGATTTCACGATATGGGATACTGAAACACTCTAAAATGCTGACTATTTAAATATATGAATAAAGAGATAATAAGACTACATATGGGGTCCCCCCATATGGGAAAGGGTGCTCTTTGGAGATACACTTCTATAATTGGTGGTAAATTGAAGGCTATTTGCTATAAGAATTTTAAGTTTGAGTGTGAATTAAATTATGTTTGTGTGGCTGTGCTATAAATTATTATTTAAAAACCCAGATTTTTTAATTCATAAAAAAAACATCACTCGATGAATCTTTGAATAGTTTACCACAGGCTTTCTTAATTCATAAATGAGTCCCCATACTGAGCTGGGTCTCCATGATCCCCTTTTAATACAGTGAAATGCCTTCCTGAAGTAGAAAATAATAATTAAAATGAGGTGTATAATTGGTTCTAAAACAATTATCGACTGGTGGAGTTAATTCCCAGTTTTAATCTGTGTCCCCCTGAGAAAAAGGTTTAATAGCCCTGGTTTGGCAGAAGAATAAACATTACATAATGCCTTTGATTCTGTACATTTGTGCACATATACAGTATGCCCTATACAGGTATGGGACCTGTTATTCAGAATGCTCGGGACCTAGGGTTTTCCGGATAACGGATCTTTCCGTAATTTGGGTCTTCGTGCCTTAAGTCTACTAGAAATTATTTTAAACATTAAATAAACCAAATAGGTTGGTTTTGCTTCCAATAAGGATTAATTATATCTTAGTTGGGATCAAGTACAAGCTACTGTTTTATTATTACAAAAAAAAGGAAATAATTTTAAAAAATTTGGATTATTTGGATAAAATGGAGTCTATGGAGGCTATACAGCCATTCCGTAATTCGGAGCTTTCTGGATATCGGGTTTCCGGATAAGGGATCTTATACCTGTACTAAATAATCAGTATATTTATATATGCAACTGTAAAATACACATACACATACTAATAAAGAAAAACATTTAACAACATATTTTACTGATATCTATTTTTTATTTCAGCAAATTAAAGAATGAAAAAAGTTGCCATTGAACCGAACCTTGTATTTTTCATTGCTGACATATATTTTAGTCACCGGCACAAGTATGGTAAGTGCAAAAAATACATAAAATGAATTTACCTTTCTTTCCCCTTTCAACCTTTTTAGCTACAAAACTGAATATAGTTAATAATATGATCCACTTTGAGTCTTACTGGAACTAGAATTCTCCACGTGAATAGGAACAAATTATTGTCATCTATAATAAATGCATTTTATCAAAATTAATAAAATATTATGTAAAAAAAAGCCTTCTCGTTTTACCTCCAGCTGCTATACTAATTTTGTATGGTTTATATAAATTTGTGTGCATATAAACATTGCAGGTTTATTTTAGCATTTGTTTTTCATTTTATATTTCACAGTACAACTTGTAGGATTATGAAATAAAGCGTTGATTACAATAACACGAAATTTGTGGAAAACTCAGTTATATTAATAATGTTTCAGCTATTACAAAATTAAAATTCTGTGACTCGCTTATTTAACTGGCGTAAATGTTTTCTCTGCTTACCCACATTATAAAATTACCATATTAACACCTACTGATCATATGAATTTTATATAAAAATACGGCCAGTTTTTTTCCTGTGTATGAGATTGGAGTTATTTTACAATTACACTATACTATTCCTATAAAGGGTTGTATTTAGCGATGGGACACAATACTATAACTGATTATATAATTGGCAGCTCATTAAGTATCAATTCCTATAATTGCTTAACTGCTGTAGTATAAGAAGCATCAGCAAACATGAACATGTTTATAGTCATATATTTGGGATCTGGAAGCCTTAACACTTAAAAGCAAACTAAACATGTACTGAAAAAATTATATTGTCAATTGTAGTTTTGAAAAAAATTAATTAATTTAAAGTTGGGGCGCATTTACTAAAACTCAAATTATTTTTTTTTTAAATTTCTTTATTTTCAGTTTTCCAACAAGGGTACAGAAAGAAAAAAAAAAGGGAAATGACAAGGGTGGTAAAGTTACACTTACATGTATCCACGCAAATGGTTTATATAATGCATATACAACATTTCGCTCCATTTATTCGTTTTTTAATCCATCCTTATAAGGTCTTTCATATATCTATGCCAGGGAGACCATATTTTCCAATATTTCTTACTAGTATTGTGGTATATGTGGGTTAACTCTTCTAATAGGCTTATTTCTTTTACAGCTCTCAACCAATCCTCGTCTGACGGGGGTTTTTCAGATTTCCAATTCCTCGGGATTAACGATTTTGCGGTCTGCGCTAATTGAAAGGTAAGGGGGTCTTCCAGCATTGTATGATTCTCTTTATTTAAATTAAATAATATCAATGTACTGTCCCCCCTCTGCATTCTAAACCCGGTAATTTTATATATACTTTCCAGTACCTGACTCCAAAAAACATCCAATAATGGGCACGATACCCATATATGTATATGATTCCCTACCCCTTCTTTACATCTCCAGCAAATGTCTGATGTTTGTGGGAACATTTTATTAATTTTACTAGGAGTATAGTGCCATTTTGTTATCAGTTTATATATAGCTTCTTGCGTTTTTGAAACCTTCGTCGTTCTGTTGTTATACTTTAGTATCTTAACCCACTCTTGCTCTGTAATTGTTATTCCCAATTCCTTCTCCCATTCTCGGCTGAGCGAGGAGAAATTATATTCTTCTCGTGTTTTTGAAAGGGGTTTCTCAATCTCCCCTTCCATCTCCATCACCTGTTCCCATTGGGTTAGGGGTCTTTCCCAATTATACTTATCTAACTAAAACTTAAATTAATCAAATTTTTCTTGGAAAATAAACCTGACCAAACTCTCGCGATATTAACTCATTTATCAATAATTTTTTTGGAGAAAAAAACATATGATTGCCGCTCCGAAAAATTTTCCTGAGTTTTCGCTGTGAAAACACGTCTCTGAATCTGCAACACTTTTTGGAGTGCAGTAAAAAAACAGCAAATTTTGCTAGGGAGTACAGCAGCACCATTTTTTCTGCTTCCAGATGTTCCTTTCTTCTACTTGGGTGGGGCAGTATAGCAAATTATGAATGTCAGTGTACTGCACTTGCACCCACCCAAAGCAAGTGTAAAAAACACCAGGGGGCAGGGACTTTATTTTAATAGAAAAGGAACAGTAGCCTGCGGCAAAAAGTTAGTGGAGTTAAATTTAAATGGAAGTAGCTGCAGAAATATGTAGAAATGTAACCTGGTTAGGTAAATCTCCAACCTTCATCTTTACTATGTATTTGGGAAGTGTGATTTTGATCTTTTTTTTGACTTCTGGGCTACCACCAAAATGTATACACTTAACTTGCCTAATCTCTTTTAAAAATCCTTTAACATTTTGAAAATCAGCAACTGTCTTTACAACTTTAGACTACTCAATTAACAGTGTCCAGTACAATTATAAAATATTAACTTGCTTTGAAATCCTGCTACATTCAGTATGCAGCTACATAGCAATTTCCATGTGTTGATCTATAGACATGTCATGCATTGCACCGGACAGATCATTATACATGGCAGATTTGTTTAAGAATACTGAGTGATCACAAGATTCTTTCCCTGTATATTTATAAATAGGGGTGCATCGAATCCAGGATTGGGTTTGGGATTTGGCCAAGATTCTGCCATTGACTTCTACATGACCTCAAGAGGTTTGAGATGGCGTTTTTTTGGATTAGTATTTTCAGCAAGTTATAGGGTATGATACAGTCACCAAATCTGATATACATAAAATCTTTTTTTCAGATGAGCATACCATTTAACTTTGCATTTAAAACAATGAATAGATGAAAATGAATCTTTAATAATGTTTGCTTTATTTTCTTATAGAGAGATGAATTTCTGAGCTCCACTGTGATGACTTACCCTGGTGGTCTAGTGGGAGGAGGTCTGCAGGGAAACCTGCAGTCTCCTCAGCGGGGAAGCCCACCATGCCGGCACTCCTCTGGGCCGCAAGTAGGGGAATAGTTAGGGTGCACAAGGCGCGCCGCTTCCTGATTCGTCTGCGCATGCCAGCGCGCAGTGGCGCGAAATTTGAAAATATTTAAAGCCAAAACACATTCCACACATTGCCTGTAGGATCTTGTTCCTGGTACTTCTGTGCATTTGAGCTTCTGATTACTCTGTATTGATTCCTGTTGTGACGCCCGGCCTGGCTTCTGAATATTCTGATCTCTGATTCCTGACCCTTGCCTGAACACCGACTACCTCTTCTGCGTAACCCCTCTGATTGATATCCCGGTTTGACCCTTGCCTGCCTGACTATGCTTAATCTCTGCCTGCCCCAACCCAGCCTGATCTGACTACTCTATTTGCCTAACGCCTTGTACTACGACCTTCTGCCCAAAGACTCTCGCTAAACAGTCGTGCCCCTCTGCCTATCCAGAACCTCTAACCTTGCACCTCTCGTTTAAGTCCTGGTGGCATCCAAGTAGCTGAGGGCTCCTCCTGAGACCAAAGGCAGTCACACTACAGGTGAAGCACGAGCCGAGACCAGGGTGCTTGGCATTTGTTCTGGTGTTGGGTGCCAACCGTGACATCCACTAGTATAATGATAGCACAGAAATCATATCAAATGATCTTTGACTTTATCCAGTTGTATTTAATCATGTATTTATAAGTAGAAGTGCACCGAATTCAGGATTCGGTTTGGGATTTGGCCAAGATTCTTGCTTTTTCAGCAGGATTCTGATGTGGCCAAACCGAATCTGAGTCCAAAAAAAAAACTTTTCAACACACAAACAAAGAATTCAAAAATTTTTTTACCTACGAACTACACTTGTGGTTCTATTCCCCCCCCCTTTGTTTTGCTAATTTACATATGCCTATTAGGGTTCGGATTTGGTTTGGTGTTCGCCCGAATATTTCACAAAGGATTCGGTTGAATCCTAAAATAGTGGATTTGGTGTATCCCTATTTATAAGTAAATTATACTGTAGTGCTAGTCTCAGTAGAAAATTCTGAAACATGACTAGTACAAGAAGTGCAATCTATTTAAGACCACTAGGGATGCAGTTAGTGTGGGAGCTCTGATCCATAGATATAAATATAACATTTTCCATAGTAGATGTCTTATCAGTTAAAATAAAATATGTCCTCATAAACAGCCTGTTTAACAGCAAAAAAAAAAACATATTAAATAAGACACATTTGGTTCTGAATTCAACATAGATAACAACATAATATTATTTTAAATTCACTGGATGCAGTTTATGATATTTAAACAGTGGCTACTGCAGTGTCAGAATACACAGTTCATTCTCTCCATGGCATAATTGAGTATCATGTTTCCTCAGGCCTCAATATAGTGTGGTTTAAATTGTCTTAAAAATACATTAAAGACTATATAATGAGTTATGTTAATAAGAAAAGACTGAAAGTAGATATATATAAGAGAAAGTCTTGTGTTGTTTGACTCCACATTCATGAGCATTGACTCTGTGAGCAATCAGATGTATTTGATGTAGATCAGATGGTTTTTGTTAGTTTGGTAATTTTCCTTTTTTATTTTGCTTTGTAAACAGTTAATTACACCAATGTTGATCGATATGCATCAACAAGAATTACATTGCCCAACTGGATGCTTCTTCTATGATCTGAAAGACATATGGAAGAGTTTAATACATTTGCCCTTTAAAATAACATTAAAGTTGCATGTAATTTGTTTTTGTTTGAGAGTATTTATAAACATTAATGTTCAAAGATGGGCCAAAAAAAAACACAATAATTAGTAAGTTTCTGGAAGGTAAAAATATAGTTGATTCTACAAATCTGAAATTATTTATATTTTTTTGCCTTTATTAGCTTATCTAATAAACTGTACCTTGCTGTCTACATGTAATTTAATGATCTATTTAAAAAACAACATTTTCAAGTGTTAGTAAACCTTTCATTCAAAATGTAATCATGTTCATTGAGCAGCGGATGCGTTTTTTATGTATTCATTCTTTTTCTCTGTGTCTTGAATTGAAGGTCACAATTCCAGCATAATCCAGTTAATTGAGTAGACGACCCATCAAGCGGAAGTGCTTAACTAACAAGAAAACTGTCTTTCAGGTGTCTTCTTACATAGCGTTACCTGATTCTCCCTTTAGAACTGGTTATATTCATTCCTTATATGAAATGACTACTTAGCAATTAATTGAAATGCATGCTGCAGACTTTAGTAGAGTGTATTTAGCCATCCAAAGTCCATCTATGCTAGATGTAAAATTACATCATGAAGACCATTCTAAAACTGCAGCATAACAAACAGCAGCTGCTTCAAAAAAGCTGTGAAAAAATAGGTTTCACAATATATAACACAGCTTCTTATACTAGAATGTTCCTGCCACTTCCAATTTTCTCGATTGACTTGAATAGGTTACACCAGGTCTGAGGTGGTGCAAAATAATGGCCAGGTCTTTTTAGGGGGTTATTTATCAAAATCCAATTTTTTCTGATTTTTTAAAGTAAAAAAGTCTGATCAAACTAGAATCCACAATGTGACCTTATTTTACATTAAAAAAAGCACAATTGAATCAGATCGAGGACAATAAAATTGAGCGAAAACCAGAATCGTATGTCTTTGTTTGAGTTTTTTCAAAAATCGTACGATTTCATTCTGGCTTTTTCCCAAAAAGCCAGACTTTTTTTGGATTTTTGTCTGAAATAGTCTGATTTTTGGGATAATTCCAGTGCAGACCTCAGAAACTTCCAAATAGGATAGGGCCTCTCTCATTTACTTATATACAACCTCGGCAGGTCTGAGATCCTAGATTTTCGGATTCTGACTTTTTGCAACATCAGACTTACAGTAAATCCCCAAAAAGTTTTGAGTTTTTTCCATTAAACTTAAATAAATAACCCCCTTAATATATGATTTAGATATCAGGTTGCACATTGTCTAATCATGTGTAAGGTGAAATACACAGTTTTATAAATACACCATTTGTTGCACGCCACTGTTTTATGCTGTTTTACCAGCATAAATCATTTTATGCAGCTTTATAAATAGGTCCCTTGGTGCATTTTGGAAGTGTTTTGATTTTAAAGGAGAAGGAAAGGTTAAAACTAAGTAAGCCTTATCAGAAAGGTCCATCTAAATATACCAGTAAACCCCCAAAGTAATGTTGCTCTGAGTCCTCTGTCAAAAGAAACACAGCATTTCTTTCCTTCTATTGTGTACTCATGGGCTTCTGTATCAGACTTCCTGTTTTCAGCTTAAACCTCATTGCCCTGGGCAAGAGCATGCTCAGTTTGCTCCTCTCCCCCCACCCCTCCCTTCTCTACTGTAATCTGAGCCCAGAGCAGGGAGAGACTCAGGCAGGAAGTGATGTCACACCACATTAATACTGCAGCTCCTATTCTAAACAAACAGAGTTTCTAGAGCTTTTTACTCGGGTATGGTAAAACATTCTACAGAATAAATATAGCATTCTAGCTTGCACTATTGCAGCTAATCTATTGGCAATAAAATGGCTCTGTAGCTTTCCTTCTCCTTTAACTTGCCATATTTTAACATTTTAGCCCACTGGAGACAAGAATCAGAGTAGTGTTATGGATATAAATGTTAAATAAATAAAAATACGTGTACAAAGTAATGAATCTAAAGCAGGCAGTAATGTATACTGAGACTGTGAGTACAAGGCTTATGTTTACAACGTTTCACAGCATTTGTTAAATTATACTTCAGCCACCCAATACAGAAACACATTTAAGGTAGTACGGTTAACAGAAGTATAACTTTTCTTACACCGTATTTAGGTTTTGCTTGCTATTGTACAAAACTTTATGTTTATCTATTGATGTACAAGCTGTTGTCCTATGACCATTCTTGGTTCAGAAGGGCTCATTTCAGGCCATTCAGTAGGCTACGTTGGCAGCACACCAGCCTGTCCCCATTTATTTTTTATTATTTTGAGTTGAATTTTGCTCTAATCTGATGAAATCTGGAGTACAGCTCTTTTTACTTTGGCATAATTACTGCTGTCTGGCACACGCTCATCTTGGTCTTTGATTGACCACAGTTCTAGTTCTAAATGGCCAACTCTAGTTTAGTTGGGGCTCTCTGGTCCCATTGGATAGGGCAGTGGGAGGATTAAATTCATAATAAACTAAGGAAGCAAAAATGTATGGGTCCAAAACAACAGTCAGTTGCATGAGGATTGCATTGACCCATAGATGGATGGGACTAGAGGGATCCCATATGGGATCAGAATTTTTGTGAATCATGTGTATTTAGCAGGAATGTGAGTGCCTGGCATTCAATTGCTAAATAACACACACATACAACTTTACAACACAAACATACAGACTCATCTGTGTTTGATTTGTTAATTTTACCTCTGCTAAATAATCCTGTTAAGAACTTATATAATTAGCTAGAATCTTAGTCATAAAGCATGACAGAACTTTGTAAGAGAAAGTGCAGCAGCCCAGAGCATGTGCTGAAGTGAATCAGTACAAAGGATATGGGTACGACTGGTGTCACATTCAGAGTCACAGATATTCACTGCTAAGGGCTGCAGTCATCATGGGCAAGTAGAGAAGCTTAAAACATAACATGTAACAGAGAACTACTAATAACATAACAAGTATTAGAAAATAATAAGAGGTAGATTATAAATTCCTTATTTTTCCAATTTGCCAGGAAAACAAAGGGGAGCTGCCTGCTTGGCCCTGCAAACATAGATAGATTGCACTGGGACCGACAAAGATTTTTTAACCTGGCCGATGAATTTCCTGACAGATGTAGGCTGAAAAATCGTAAGATGTACGATCGTTCGAATCCCGCTAACCTCACGATAATTTCGAAGGATTGGACGGACTTCGCTAAAATCGTCGTTCGGCAAGAAGAATCGTCGCGTCTATGGGGAGCTTTAGGGGGTTATTTACTGAAATCCAAATTTATCTCATATTTTACATTATTAAAAAAAAAACAGGATCAAACTCCCATGCCCGATTTTAGCTTATTTATTAATTAAAAAACCTTGATTTAATTGGGTTATGGGAAAACTCAATAAAATCAAGCAAAAACTTGAATCACTCTAATTTTTCTGGCTTTTTCCAGAATTGCTCTAATTTTTTCAGGCATTTTCCCAGAATCACTCGATTATTTTCCAGTTTTTGCCCGGAAACCCCTAAAAAGTCAGATTATCTGGCAAAAGACCTCGATAACTTAAATTTGAGATAGGTGCCTCTCCTATTGACTTATACAGGACCTCAACAGGTCTGACATGGCGGATTTTCGGATTTGGGCTTTTTGCAGTACCGGGGTATAATAAATCTTAAAAAAAATTAGGTTTTTTTTGTCTAAAAATTCTAGTTTTCTAGTGAATGTTTTGACTTTTTACAATTCAGACTTTAATACATAACCCCTTTAAAGGAGACCTAAAGCTTTACTAAAGAAGTAAGCTAGAAATGTTGTACATTATGTTTATGGCTTCTGTACCAGCCCAAGGCAACCACAGCCCTTTAGCAGTAAAGATCTGTGTCTCCAAAGATGCCCCAGTAGCTCCCCATCTTTTTTTCTGCTGGTTTACTGCACATGTTCTGTGCTGCTGTAATTTACTGAGCTTAGTGACCCACTCACAATATAGAGTACACATAGAATAGAAATGTTACAATATAAGGCTGATTTGTAATTAATACAGATAATTACTACATGGCAGCACAGAAACCAGTGCAATTAGCATCAGAATTTAATCATCAGCCCTGCAGCATCATCTTATATTACAGGCCAACCTTATTTTCTGCTTGATAATTTGTGGCAACCCCTAAGCTTAGCTTCTCAACAGCTGCTCAGAGCCCACTGAGCATGTGAGTGTCACAGACACTTTCCAAGATGGTGACCCCCTGTGACAAGTTTGAAGTCCTGGATCATTGCTGCTATTGACAAGCTGAAACTTTAGGCTGGTGCAATAAGTTCAGTAAATAAAATATGGCATTTTTAGTCATATTCATTTTTTAGAGTTTACTTCTCCTTTAAAGTGTAAGTTTAAAAAAGATAAAATACAAATTACAGAGGGCCTCTTGTCCAGCTGTGTTGCCATTTTGATGTTAAAACTTACCTCATCTACAAAGATGGTTAGCGTTGCTGATATCATGCCGGAAAATACACATAATTAATTTTAAGGTCTTTACGCACATGCAAAAATAGCAGCGGCAGCAGCTGAGTTACTATAAATACAGTTCTCAAAGATTGTAGTCTTCATGCACTGGCATGTAAAGAGAGACTGCAATGCTATGGTGATTTGTAGGGTATTCAATGACATTAGGGCCACTGTGGCAACTAGAAAAGCTAATAATCCCTTGATGCTGCCAATAGATAACTCACTACTATGCTACAGGTTTAAATTCAATTAGTGGATTGTTCAGAAATCATGGAGAAAAGTCAATGAAAATCTACTGTGAGGCCTATTTTCACACGAGGGCAGCAATGACAACTACAAGAACTGAACAGTGTTTACTGTTTCCATTGCATCACATAAAAAATATGTGCTTTGAAGTTATAGTCTGTTAACATTGGCATGAGCATAAAAACAATAAATCACTTGATACACTATGAGCGGTTTCCTCAAACATGTAAGATACAGCTAGCCTGTACATCTGTACCACAAAAAGGACTAGACAAATATTGGAGACTTTTATAAACAATCTAAAGCATCAAGGGAAACACAGTCAATGCGAAATAGTGGTTCATTCATAGAAATGATCAACAGTTATGGTTAAAGAGTTACACAGTAGCCAAGGTTGTTACTGTCCAACTCTTTCTTTTTATGGGCCTACAACCTAATTAAAGACGTGCTTGAGGATCAAATTATATTAAAATGAGAATGTAAAAGAAACAGATCATATTCATAGACAACCTGAGGGACATAAAATGCCTTTAGGGCCGTATCAGGAATGGGGCCTTCATCTGGATAGCCCTGATCCACAGGAAGGTAAAGATGTCTCAAGAAAGAATCCTTGTATTTTCCAAATCTAATGTATCTGTCATTACAAAATTAGTGGAAGAGAATTCCACAGTTTTTACCATAAAATACAAATTCAAACCTTTTTATAAAATGCCCTTTCTTCTAATCTAATCTCAAGGGATGCCCTTGTGTCGTCTGGAATAGGTCCCATTATACACTTGTGATCATTTCCGTTCTTAATTGCTGCTGGACTTTGGGGCGCAGGAATAACCAATCCAGGCCTGTGTGCAGAGCCCCACGTCACGGGACTGTACAGGCTTATTGTAGCATTGCTTTGATACACTTATTTGACGCAAAAATATATGTGCTATTATACTTACCCTCTGTTACCTTCAAAAAATGCATAGTTTTCGATTAGAAAAAAATGACGTAACCCTTGAATTAGGCAGAGAATGCAGAGATCATCAGAGCCCCCTGCTATATATATATATATAATCAAATACAAGAGTCCTCTGCACTCAACCCATTAACAATATATTTAAGACATTGAGACATTTTGTGCATACTGCTACTGAAAAAAGCCTTACCCTTTAAACAACACAGGGATTGTTTGTCCATATATTGCAATATATTTAAGCTGGCCAACTACGTCACAGTCATCCCATATCTAGCCAGTCCTACACTCAATCTTCATCTGATTCATTAAGAATTCTATTGCTTCATTATACATTTCCTGACTCCAAAATGGCAATCGGACTAGTCCCTGGATCAACTTGTACTATGAGCTATCTCCCATAACCCTGTATTCCCTCACTTGCTAAAAAGTCATCCAACCCCTTCTTAAAACTATCTAATGTATCAGCCTGTACAACGGATTCAGGGAGAGAATTCCACATCTCCCCTCACACTGTAAAAAACCCCTTCCGAATATTTAGTTGGAACCTCTTTTCTTCTAATAGGAATGGGTGCCCTTGTGTCAGCTGGAAAGACCTACTGGTAAATAAAGCGTTAGAGAGATTATTATATGATCCCCGTATATATTTATACATAGTTATCATATCACCCCTTAAGCGCCTCTTCTCCAGTGTGAACATCCCCAATTTGGCCAGTCTTTCCTCATAGCTAAGATTTTCCATATCTTTTACCAGCTTAGTTATATATATATCAAGACAGAGCCCCTAGTGTGAACACCCCATTAGCAATGTTGTGTTACTGGGATCTGTGATAAAAAGCCATGCCATGAAAAACCCTTTCTATTTGTAAAGTAAGAAAAATATTGATCAGCGTTCTCTTAGCTTTTGCAGCACACAATGTAACTTTGATGTTGGGAACAAGGGCTGTAACATATGTCAATTTGACATTTAAAGCTAAAAATGTCTAAATTCTTAATGGCTTAAGTGCCCTTCACCTCTTCTATTGTGTTACAATATTAGTTTACAAAAAACATTCTTTGAAGCAAACATTCAAGAACAAGGGGCAGATGTATGAAGGGTCGAATATCGAGGGTTAATTAACCCTCGATATTCGACTAGGAACTAAAATCGTTCGACTTCGAATATCGAAGTCGAACGATTTAGCGCAAATCCTGCGATCGAACGATCGAAGGATTACTCGTTCGATCGAACGATTAAATCCTTCGAATCGAACGATTCGAAGGATTTTAATACAACGATCGAAGGAATATACTTCGATCAAAAAATCTCAGGCAAGCCTATGGGGACCTTCCCCATAGGCTAACATTGACTTCGGTAGCTTTTAGCTGCCGAAGTAGGGGGTCGAAGTTTTTCTTAAAGAGACAGTACTTCGACTATCGAATGGTCGAATAGTCGAACGATTTTTAGTTCGAATCGTTCAATTCGAAGTCGAAGTAGTAGTCGAAGGTCGAAGTAGCCCATTCGATGGTCGAAGTAGCCCAAAAAACACTTCGAAATTCGAAGTTTTTTTTATTCGAATCCTTCACTCGAGCTTTGTAAATGTGCCCCCAAGTGTCAAAAGTTTTAGGTGGTAATGTCTTTATGTCAAGCATTCTGTTTTAATATTGTTTTATGAGGAATAAAATTTGCAATATACTAGGGGGCACATTTACAAAGCTCGAGTGAAGGATTCGAACTAAAAATCGTTAGACTATTCGACCATTCGATAATCGAAGTACTGTCTCTTTAAGAAAAACTTCGACCCCCTACTTCGGCAGCTAAAAGCTACCGAAGTCAATGTTAGCCTATGGGGAAGGTCCCCATAGGCTTGCCTGAGTTTTTTTGATCGAAGGATATTCCTTCGATCGTTGTATTAAAATCCTTCGAATCGTTCGATTCGAAGGATTTAATCATTCGATCGAACGAATAATCCTTTGATCGTTCGATCGTAGGATTAGCGCTAAATCGTTCGACTTCGATATTCGAAGTCGAACGATTTTAGCTCCTAGCCCTTAGTAAATCTGCCCCTTGATGTAAGAACACTGATCTTATTACATATTGAACAGAGTTTTTAAAATGTCCATATGTGCATCGATATTATCAAGCAGTTTGGCAATTTAATGTTGCTGCCCAAAAATTAGTGTCAACAGACACCTCCAAAGGCAGAATGAACAGGCAATCCTATAATGTATTGGGTGCAATCAGGGCCGCCATTAGAAATCACGGGGCCCCGTACAACAACATTTTTGGGGCCCCCTGGGCCCCGCCCACACTGACGACCAAGCTCCACCCCATATCCCGCCCACTCCACATCGCAGTTAAAAGACCACACAGACATCAGCGCTAAAAAAGTAACCCCCCCCACACAAGTTGTAAAAAGCTATTGATGGTCAGGGCCCCCTTATAAAAAATTGGGGCCCCAAAAAAAAAAAAATTAAAAAAAACTAAAAAATAAACAAACATTGGTGGCAGGGGCCCCCTTATAAGTTAAAAACAAATTGGGGCCCCAAAAAAAAATTTGAAAAAAAAATTTTTTTTTGAAAAAAAAACTGGTGGCAGGGCCCCCCTTACAAGTTAAAAACAAATTGGGGCCCCAAAAAAAATTAAAAAAAAAAAAACTGGTGACAGGGGCCCCTTTACAAGTTAAAAAAATTTGGGGCCACCAAGAAGAAAATTAATTATTTTTTTTTAAAAAAAAACCAAAAAAAAACCAATGGTGGCAAGGGGCCCCTTACGAGTTAAAAAAAAAATTGGGGCCCCCAAAAAAAAGTTTTAAAAAAAAGATTGGTGGCAGGGGCCTATAGAATATTAAAATAATACATTGGTGGCCAGGGGATTAAAAAAAAAAAAAACACAAACTGGTGTTCAGTAGGATTGAACTCATGGCTTCAGTACTTCAACTTCGCCTCCTTTCGTGACTTCGGGTCTTTTCACCGCTTCAGGACATCAATTTCGGCTCTTTTCGTGACTTCGGGTCTTTGCGCTGCTTCAGGACTTCGGCTTCGGCTGTTTTCGTGACTTCGGGTCTTTTCGGCGCTTCGTGACTTCGGCTTTTTCCGTGACTTCGGGTCTTTTCGGCGCATCGGCTTCGGCTTTTCGGCACTTCCGCATTCGGCACGCAAGAGGCAAGACGTACGGCTCGGGCGCTCGTAAGGGGGGCCCGGATCTTCAAAAAATGCAGCGCTGCCGGGCCCCCCTTCATGCCCGGGCCCGGTACGCTTGTCCCCCCTGTCCCCCCCTGATGGCGGCCCTGGGTGCAATTAATCTGTTCTGATATATTTAGATGTGCCAGTGTCTCCTCTCATAATCAGTACAAGTTATGAGCTGGTGTGGAAGTGACAGGACCTCTCGCTTCCATTTAGAGCTGCTGATTCAAACCATCAATCTATGGTATTTAACCACTCAAGTTGATGTGATGTGTGTGCCCCAAGTATTGGTGCTCCTTTTGCCCATTTAATAAAATGGCCTTGAGTGAACATTGTTGTTACCCTATATCAGCTGACGATCGTTTGGAAGAATTGTGCAAGAAATTGGCACTACATCAGCCACTCAGTTTACTAATACTCCTTTGGGTGCTAAGTGTGAAATTAACTATTGAAAAACCACAAGGGAGAGAAAGAAAAACTCTAGGAGGGTTATTTACTAAAATCCGATTTTATCACATCGGGAAAAAACTTGATAAAATCATGCAATAACCTGAATTGTACAATTTTTTCAAAATCTTCAAACTTTTTTGCCTGAAAACTCTGACTTTTTTTGGATTATCCGGCTAAACCCAGCACAAACCACGATATCTTCAAATTGCGATAGGGACATCTCCCATTATACATCACCTCGATAGGGTCTGAGATGGCACATTTTTGGATTCTGCCTTTTTGCAGCATCAGGGTATAATAAATCTCGAAATATTTGAGTTCTTGCTAAAAAAACCTCAACCAGAAACAAAAATGAGTTTAGTAAACAACCCCCTAAATCTCAGACCATGGGCAAACATTCTGTACTTAAAGGAGAACACCTTTTGGCTTTACCCGATCCCTCATGATTTGGAAAAATAAAGCAGAACTAAAACTTAACTAAAGAAGTAGGGAACATATGTTGTACATCATGTTTTGGGCTTCTCTACCAGCCCAAGGCAACCACAGCCCTTTAGCAGAACAAATCTGTGTCTCCAAAGATGCCCCAGTAGCTCCCCATCTTCTTTTCTGCTGATTCACTGCACATGCTCTGTGCTGCTGTCACTTACTTAGAGACCCACTCACAATATACAGTACACATAGAATAGAAATGTCACAATATAAGGCTGATTAGTAATTAATACAGATAATTATTACATGGCAGCACAAAAACCAGTGCAATTAGCATCATAATTTATTAATCAGCCCTGTAGCATCAGCTTATATTACAGACCAACCTCATTTTCTGCTGGATAATTAGTGACGAGCCCTAAACTTAGCTTCTCAACAGCTGCTCAGAGCCCACTGAGCATGTGAGTGTCACAGACACTTTCCAAGATGGTGACCCCTGTGACAAGTTTGAAGTCCTGGATCATTGCTGCTATTGACAAGCTGAAACTTTAGACTGGTGCAATAAGTTCAGTATATAAAATATGGCATTTCAGCCACATTCATTTTTAGGGTTTACTTCTCCTTTAAAAGATAGCCTAATCTCAGAAAATATGTTTGGGGGAGAATTGAGCCATTTTGCTGAAATGGTCACATTACAGTGTTGCCTTTAGAGGGAGACCGGTCAACAAGACAAGTTCATCAGGGCCAGAACTAGGGGTGGGTAAAAGAGGCACATGCCTAGGGTGTATTGTAATAGTGGTGTTGGGCGTGCTACACATGTACATCAACTGGCATTAAACTGGCACTGAAGTCCATAATCAAATGACTCAAGGCAATAGTTTCAAGAGGCCACGTGGAAGTGTGAGACAAGCCCTTAACTTTTAAACAAGATGGAATAGTAGGGCAATTATTTCCCGCAGAATTTTCCCGTATAAAACTATATTTATTTTAGTATTTACTTCCTGAAAATCCAATCTTCCTATCCCTCATTTTTATTCTTTCTTGTCTCTTGTTCACTGGAGGATGGCATTATTATGATTTTAAAAAATTCTTAATGAAAAAGTTACAAAACGAAAAAAACAATCTTCCTAAATGGGCAGCTCTAGTGTGGGGGCCGAATACTTCCAAGCAGCATAGTTCTTTTTTATATTTTGCTTAATAAATAATGGCAAAATCAAATGAAATAAACAAATGTTAGGGCAAGGCCAGATGTGGCTTTTTTCCGGCATTTTTAGGTTGCGTTTTTAAAAAAGAACAGCCAGGCATAAACGCAACTGAAACCACATGCGGCCATCAAAATGCGTTTTTCATGCGTTTTTCAGCACGTAGGATTATTTTCCCAGCATGCACTTCTCATTGTTCTCATTGTTCTCATTGAGAATTTGGACGCCATATTTAAAATACGCTGCATATTTACGCAAAGTGTGGTTTCAAACGTGCAGATCCCATAGAGTCTATTGATTTGGTAATTTCTTGACGTTTCTGCTAAAAAACGCCAATACTGGCGTCCTGTGGCAGATTTCAGCTTGCAAGCGCCCTGTGTGAATTGCCATAGTGCGTTTTCCATTAGTTTCAGTGGTAGTGCAGTTTATGCGTATTTACGCCTGGCTGTTCTTTTTTAAAAACGCAACGTAAAAACGTCGCAAAAACGCCACGTCTGGCCTTGCCCTTAAGGTTTAGAGAAAACAATTCAGTGAAGGAAATCTTATTCATTAATATGAGAGTGCATGAATGTACACTATATATATAGGAGACATGGAACATCTGCCTCTAGATAAAATGGATAAATACTAAAAATAAAAACCGATCTGAGATTTTCTGAAAAAATAAACACTTTTTTTTAAAAATAATTAGCAGGTACAACACAATTTTCTTTGAAACAATATAACTGCATAGATCGATTATTTCTTTTGTCTACCTAAATATCTATACTGTATATTTGTTAAAAAATACTTGTAAAAAATTACTTGTACAGTATTATTTATGATTTTCCTATTTTTACAAATCATTATCTCAAACTGACAATATGTTCTTGCATTTTGCCCACATGTTTTGCAGGGGGAAAAAATCAGCAATATTCTGTAAAAACTCATTTTAAGTTGCAGTTTTTTTCAATATATTTACTTCTAAGAATGTTTGTCTTCATTAAGGAGTCATAATGAGGTATACTTATCTAAAGGGGTAAAAAAAAATCATCATAAATGTCTGCTAAAATGACTCAAAACCAATTCACTGGTAAATTTGTTTGGAGCAGATTTTGCAGAATGTGCTTCTGTAATCTTTTCTCTCTAATTCAAATTTCCCTAAGTGTTTTTTTAATTGTTCTTGCTTACAATAAGAATGTCCTTTTTATTTTGTTTGTTGTTAACTGACTTGTTACTTTATATTTATGTGGTTATGAGAGCATAATTCAAGAAGAAGTTTAGCAATAAGCTTTTCATATTGTATATAGATGCAATTACCTTCATTGCCTTTTATTTTTATCCAAGCCAGCTGCAATTAAATATTTCATTTATTTTAAATACAAGCAATTAAATACAAGTATGTATATGATTGAAATTTGTGTTAGATAGAAAAGCATTTGTAAACAGTAATTTTCATCCTAATGTATCTTCTTAAAGGGTCACAATGGTTAAGATAAACTAGAAAAAAAATGCTGTTATAGAATACATATTATTATACCAGTTCTGCATGTAAACCTTTACAGAGAGATGAATAGATAGAAAGACAGAAAAAAATGATATGCATTTAATTATAATGTTGTTACCCTGCACTGGGAAAAATAACCAAAATAACATACAAGCGGTGTTTTAAGGAGGTGAGCAGCAGGTGAATGTGTGAGAGTGGGAGCTGCTGTGCAGTTCACCTGCTGAATTTACTGAGACCAGAGTGTTTGGGTCTAAGAGAAGAGACTTTTCTGCTTTGTTTTTCACCTGTGGGATTCCCTAAGACACCAGCCTGGTTAGTCTCCTTGTGTAATGGCTGCTAGAACTATTAGGGGGTTATTTATCAAGGTCCGAAATATCTGAACCTCGAATAATTAGTGGTTTCTGTAGGGAAAAAAAACTATGAATTTTTCAAGATTTATTTAAGTCTGATGGTCTAAAAACTCAGAATCTGAAGCTGTAAAGGTCCTGTATTAGTCAATGGGGAAGGTCCCAGTGTCTGTGCTGATGTCCGTGCCGATATCCAATTCGTTTGTGGTTTCTGTGCAAACAACTCCAAAAACTACGATATTTTCATAGATTTCTGAGTTTTTTGTGCAGAAACCCCGAACAAATCTGAGTTTTTAGGGAAAGCTCTGAAGTTTGCCCAACCCTATTTTTTCAGGCTTCTTTCTTCATAAAAAAGGTCCATTCGGGGGACTGAGGACCTTCGAGGAAGTGAGGGGACGCCACGAAACATGTTAAGCGTGGGGTATGTGTCACCACTGTGGGTATGATAAATGCTTTTAATTGTACCCAATAAATGAAGATTTTATGAATCCAGCAACCTGGTGCTCCATGCTGCGTCATTCGGGTAATCGGAGTTGCTCGGATTTCTAACTTAGAAATACTCAGATAAATTCCGACCTTGATAAATAACCCCCTTAAAGTGAGCAAAGGTATGCTTTAGTTGGACTTTTTGTTGCTGAATGCAAGTTATATTCTGTTGCCATTTTACTGCTTCTGATAAAGCTCGTTTGAGTTGAAAAATAAATTGATATTTCACTTTGGAGTGGCCTGAAATTATGGTGCAAATCCCTGTGTGATCCCCCTAAACTTATAATATATATATATATATATATATATATATATATATATATATATATATATATATATATATATATATATATATATATATATATATATATATATATATATTAGATGATAGATAGATAGATAGATAGATGATCACTGCCTTATATATACTCTTCCTTGTCCACATTCTCAATGCAAGGCCTATGGCACATTCTCTGTCCGCTAAAAAACACCTGATTATAGACATGCAATCTATCATTTTGTTTATAAGAATCTGAAATAAGGCATCAATTTACTAAGGCGCGATAAGCAGCAATAATAGCCTGCACCAAAAAAGCAAGAGCAAGTTTACTAAAGTACGAGCACTTCTGAGAATATTCTCATTCAATTCTATTCAATATACGCTATGTAAATTGTCTTGCAAGGTTTACTAAAGATTATCGCCAGAATTGTCGCCAAATATAGACAAAATTGTCACAAGTTTTTATCACCACCCAGAGAGTGGCATTATGTGAAAAAAAGACAGAAATTGTATAGTAAAAGAGGACTATAGTCAGTTTTTTTAAACATAAAAATTAGCGATTGCACTGGGGAAGAATGATACTTATAAATGTATTTTTATTAAGAATAATGTATATAATGGGAAAATAATGTATTCCTGATAGTAATTAATTGGCCTAAGTATATTTAATAACACATTATAAACTGGTAATAAACTGATTTTATAGAAACTCATTCATATATTTATTCATTAGGGTGGCAATTCGCAGTGGTGCCAAAAAAAATCAGCAAGATTTAGAGCAGATTATGCAGTTAACCTAAATTAGAGCCAAAAACCTCTCAATTTGTCAGAATAACGCTGAGAGAAACTGCTACGATTGCTTAATTAACACCGTTTAGCGCAAGACAAATTTGTCTCGAAAAAATTGTGAAAACCGTATGAAAATTCTAATTGTACAAATTTTTCCGATTTTCTCTCCAATAAATATGTTTGGATTATTGCACGAAACCCAGCGCAGATCAGGATATCTTTGGGACTTCTTCCATTGACATATATGCAACCTCGGCAGGTCTGAGAGGCCTTGGGGTGTAATAAAAATGCCCCAAAATCAATGGTTTTTTTTCACAAAAAATTCAGATATTTTTTATTTTATTTAATAAATAACCCCCTTAAACTAGTTGCTAATGATGAATTTTATATTGGGATCGCAAGCTTATTTTCCCACTATATGTATTTGTATATATTGGCCTACATGAAGGTGCAGTTATATTGTGAATTCACAAAGACAAGGCACTGTGTAAATTATAAATTAGAATGTTAATTAAGTGTGACGGAAGCTTTCGGCTGCTGCTTGTAAGAAATCAAGTGCCAAGATTCATTAAGGTCTTTTGCAGTGTAACACATGTTGAGCCTGTATCAATTCCAGATCTGGCTGTAATACTCTAAACTGCATTTTTGTAAACCTGTCATGCAAATATTTAACAGTTTAATTGCATTATGACTGCGAGACGCGATGGAATGGACATACCCCCTGGATGTGCCTCAAGGAACTAATCATATGAAAACTCATTGCTTTATTTATATAAAACAAGGCAGCTAAAACATGTGTTTTTATTTAACAATTACTAAAACAAGGGTCTGTACCTGTGGCTCCTCTTGTTATTTCTCCCAGCAAATGGAGGTATTCTGGGAGTTGTAGTTCACTTTGAGCTAAGAACATGTTTGATTTAAATACAAAACAAGAAAATGATTTAAAAAAACAACATAAAAGCATATGTTTTTACATTAAATTATATTTTCACATGCGTGGACCGGCTTTGATGCATACCTTACCGGACAGACATGCACCACAGAAATCCATAGAACATTATCTGAATATCAATAATAGGCTCTGGTTTTCTGTTAATCTCATAGAATGTTACAGCAAGCAAGCTGGTAGGGGCTCCACTCCTATTTAAAAATGTAAGTATACAAAAAAAACTATATTCTGTAAGGCAAATCCTAGTATGGCATCTTATATAAAGATCAAATCTTTACATAATTATCAATAGTAGTGATGGGTGAATTCCCGTGATTCGCGAAAAACCACTGCGAAAATTCATCAGCGTCAAAAAAAATGGACGCCGGTGTCCGTTTTTTGGACACCTGCGCAATTTCACCAAAAAACGGATGTCAGCATCCAAAAAACTGGACGCCGGCGACATTTCACGAAATTTTTGGCCATTTTGCGAATTTTCGCGTAAAGCCTCAAATTCGCCCATCACTAATCAATCGTAACCCACAATGATCAACACTATACCACAAGGATACTAAAACACATTTATCAAGGGTCGAAGTGAAAATGAGAATTTCAAATGAGAATTTTGAATTTAGAGTTTTTGCTTTTTTTGTGGGATTCAACTAGGGAATAGTTACTATTCAATTTGAGTTTTTAAAAAAAATTCTAATTCTAATTTTGAAATTTATCACGTACTGTCCCTTTAAGAATTTGAATTTGACTATTCATTACCTTAAACCTGCCGAATTGCTGTTTTAGCCTATGGGGGACGTCCTGGGATCAATTTGGAGTTGTTTGCAGCCTTCCTGAAAATTGAGGAAATAGAATTCCTTAGATTCAAGTTTGCTAGTTGATCCCATTCACCCGAGATTGAAAAATTTTAATTTTTTTTGAAAAAATTAGATTGGTCGTTTTTTATTCGAATTTCGAGTTCATGTAAGTTTGAGGGAGTTTTTAAAAACTCCCATGAACTTTAAATTCGACCCTTGATAAATCTGCCCCATAAACTTTAAAAAGAAACAATATGTTTGTTTTGCCATCTGCACTGATTCATGCTAGCTTACCAGCATATACATGGTATGACAAATCCTTACACGCTGTGGTAAATGCTATTCCCATATATCAGAGCATTCAGGATAGTTCATTTCCAGATAAAATATCCCATACCTCTATTTTGAGGTCCATTTAAAGATATAGCATATCCAGTTGATCAAGTATGTAGGGTCAAGAAAGGTTTGTTTCATGATTTCATATGTTTGGGACAGAGAAGCAATAACTTTTCTAGTACTGGATCTATACACTTGCCATTCATATACAAGATCCATTTTTCCAAAATACTGAAACCAACAGTTATTATGGGTGAGAATTTTGTTGCAAGGAACGTCTTCATGACTGTCCATCTTTTGCTGTTTTTTCCTTCTGACAGTACTATGTATATGCTAGGCCTGTGCTGACATACTTTTCCATGTAGTTGGCCAATTATCTACTATACTACAGTCATTATATCATAAACAGAAGTCTGTGGAGCTCTTGGGCAGGCCTCCAGTTTGAAATCCTTGTTCTAGACCAGGGGTCCCCAATCTTTTTTTTTACCTGTGAGCCACATTCAAATGAAAAAAAAGTTGGGGAGCAACACAAACATGAAAAAAGTCCATGGGGATGTCAAATAATGGCTGTGATTGGCTATTTGGTATCCCCTATAGCAGTGATCCCCAACCAGTAGCTCGTGAGCAACATATTGCTCACCAACCCCTTGATGTTGCTCTCAGTGGCCCCAAAGCAGGTGCTTATTTTTTAATTCCTCCCTTGGAGACAAAATTTGGTTGCATAAAAACCAGTTGTTCTGCCAATCAGAGCCTCCTGTAGGCTGCCAGTCCACATAGGGGCTATCAATACCCAATCACAACCCTTATTTGGCACCACCCAGGAACTTGTTTCATGCTTATGTTGCTCCCCAACTCTTTTTACATCCGAATGTTGCTCACGGGTGAAAAAGGTTGAGGATCCCTGCCCTTTAGGGACTGGCAGCCTAAAGGAGGCTCTGTTTGGTAGTACACCTTTTTTATGGAACCAAAACTTGTCTCCAAGCCAGGAAAAAATAAGAAAAATAAGCACCTGCTTTGAGGCCACTGGGAGCAACATCCAAGGGGTCGGTGAGAACATGCTGCTTGAGAGCCACTGGTCAGGTATCACTGTTCTAGACAGTACATAGACAGAAACAATTATGCATTTGCTGGGTATACAATTTAATCAGCCTATACGATCTATGGTCAAAGGTAAAACAGAAAATGTCTCCATCATGTGTGCACTGTTGGATGAAGATGGTTTCATGCCACCATTATAATTTGCAATGTCATGATTAATGGAGAAAAATATTGCACATTCATTCATAAATTCATTCTTGTGTGTCTTTTTTTATTGAAGACGTTCCATTCTCTCCCATTAAATTAAGTTAATTGCCAAAAGTAACATGAAGATGATAGATTAATGAAACCAATAATTTTGTTAGGCATTTCCATAAGTCATAATTGTATTAAGGGACATTTTTGCAAACTGTTCCAGCAATTTATTTTTAACAAAACCCTGTCTAAAAAAAGCACAAAAGGTAGAAGTAAATATCTATTCTTGCTTACTTAACCCTACTGAATGATAGTTTAGAATTAATATTCTTGTCATTATTCCTCATTCATTGTAGCAAAAAATGCATGATCTAGTAGTTAGTATGGCTATAACTCTGTGCAAATTGGAAATTGCTCTGCTGAGGTACAGTATGGAAACTCGCTGTTAGATTTTTAAATATGTCCCCAGTGAGCTGAAACTGTGGTTTAACAATAAGGGGGTTATTTATCAAAGTCTGAAGCCAAAAACTTGAAAAATCTGGGTTTTTTTCTACTACAAAATCCAAAATATTAATGGAAAAAACTCAAATCTTATGAGATTTATTAAATCCAGAGGCTGCAAATTCCGGCATTTCAGACCTGCTGAGGTTGTGTATCAGAGCTTTCGGGTTTGTCCCCGATCTGATTAATTCGTACTTTTTTAATAATAAATAAGGTCACATTGTGGATTTAAGTTTGATCTGACTTTTTAATACAGAAAAATCGTTTTTTTCATTAATAACCCCCTAAATATGATTTGCAGTTTAGTTAAAATGTCACATACCGTGATAAATACTAGAAAATATAAAATACCAAGATATATGATACCATTAATTTCAAGCACTAGAGATAGCAAATCTGATTAGCAACAGTATCATTTTAAGACATGTGAATAAAATATAGCATAATGGGCTGAGATAATGATAGACTTTTCAATACGGTAAGCAGATCAAAGAAAAGCTCTGTTTTGTACTTATTAGACAATAAAAAAAAAATACCAGTCTCTTTATAGCCTAATGCAAAATCATTTCTGCAATATCTAAAACATTTCTAATAAGGTTTTGATTAGTCCTGCCTCCTGCTACTACAAATAAAAATCATATTTTCATGTAACAGTGTAAAGATTAACAGAGGCAAAGGTAAATGTGATGTGAGCGAGCCAACAACACATTGACAGGGAGGAAGATAAATGTGCAGCAATTGGCTTGCACGTGGCAGGTAATACCTAAAGGCAGAGACATTTGTAACCATAGCAATCCAAAAAGGAACAACACAATATTCATAGAGAACAAAAATATAAATAGTAATCATCAAGGCGATTTGTCAAACGTCTGAACTAACTTATAGGCCTGGAAAAATACAGTAAATGGGTTATTATAAATACATCAAATATGATTGTGGCCGTGTCTATAAGTTATGCATAGATAACAGAGAAACAGCTAGCCTCCCCATACACCAAGAATAATCTGACAAAGGCCTGATAAAGGCAGAGGTGCTGAACGCAGACACAGACACTGAAACATCTTTATAACAAGGTCTTCGTCCCGAGTCATAATGTAGCCAGTAATTGAAATGTGCAAGCAAATCCTTGTGAACAACAAAGCCAGCAGACTTGGTTTAATATGCTCTCTGTCTGCTTTCCCCTGTACGGCCACTCAAATAGTCTGCTGTGGTAGAAACCAACATATAATTGGGGAAAGGGGGTCAGGTGGTGCATATTCTGATATTACAAAGGGCTGCGGTGACAAAGCTGCATTATTCCTTTCTCTCTCTTTCAGTTATTTAACTATTTCACCCAGTACAATAAAATATCTAAGGAGGAATCATTTAAAGCCAAAGAAAAAATGACGATGATAGATTACATAGATAAATAGACAGACAGACGGACAGATAGACAGAGAAAGACAAAAATAATTGCACAAAGGCAGATTCCTAATCTTGTGTATATCATTGTTCTTTGTTTCCCGCAGAACACTCGTTCGGCTCTCTGGCAAGCCCCATGCTGAGCAGTGAAATAGTCTCTTGTTCGGATTGTCTTTTTCATACAAGCGTGAAGCAAACTGTAGATGCTGCAGCAGGTTCGGATTAAATGTATTAATATTATTTAATATTTACAAATTGATATGGCTCCGCGAAAAAAATGAATTTAATAAAATACAAAAAAAAAGTACAGTATATGGTCACTTTGAATTGAACATTAATTTATCATTATTATTTTAAAATACTAAAAAAAACAACAACCCCTCTACATTTGTATTTATTTTTATTAAAAAACATAAGCTACTGCCAATAAAAGCAACAGAAGCTGCTTTCCCAGATCAATAGCTGCATCCTCCTTCTTTTTGGCTGTATCAGTCTGCATGTCCATGTGCCTTGACATTTTATTTTTATTCACACAAGTAGTTTATCTCTGGGATTGAGTATTATAGATTCTTGGCTTTAAAGTAAATACCAGTAAAATGTAAAAAAAATGCTTGTAGTTAAGGTTATTGACCAAGTGTCTCTGCCCAAAGTCAGTAAGCCGATAATGGTGGGTTGGATAGTATAGTTTCTCTATCTCTATAGGAGGTTATTTATCAAAATCCAAATTTTTCTGATTTTTTAAATAAAAAATATAAGAGCAATCTAGAATCCATGATTTGACCTTATTTGTTATTAAAAAAGCTTGATTTAATAGGTTCGGGTAGAAACTCGATAAAATCGAGAATAAACACAAATTGTTTGATTTTTTTTGCTTCATTTTTTTCCCAAAAAGCTACAATTTTTCAGATTTTTGCCCGAAAAGCCCAAAAAGGTCGGATTTTCAGCTCATTCCAGGGCAGACAACAAAATTTCAAAATAGGATAGGGACACTGAGCTCTCATTGTGGGTGCTAGACAACATGCAGCACTTCCTGTTCAATTCGAAGTCAAACAATCTGAGCCAAGAAGTGGCAATCTCTAGCCTTTTATCAAGGTATAAATACTTTCTATTGCTCTGATATTCCTATTGGCCATAGCAAATGTCACAATGAACTGATCGTCCTCCAGAAGAAGGGCACTGTTTGAGGATCAACTCAGAGTGATATTAGTCATAACCAATGACCAACCAATATTATCCTTGCCACCTGCAATTTAACATAATGGCAACCACCTGTTCCTGTGCACACACAATGACTTTCAGGCCATGATCCACCTCAGTGTGCAGGGACAGGTGATTGCTAAGTAAACGACAGGGCACAAAAACAGTATCAGATGGTGAGAGGCAGCAACACAGGAGGGTTGGTTCTAAGTTGGTTTGCACCTGGGTAGTAACTCATTGCAACCAATCAGATGATTGCTTCCATTGCTCAACCTGCAGCTGACTGAAAAAAGCTAATGACTGATTGGTTGCTATGTGTTACTGCCCAGGTGCAAATCTGCCTACGGTTTATAAATGAGACCACAGTGAAATGTGTTTTAAAATGAGTGTTTGTCTGTCCACTGCAAACTCTTAGGTAGACTCCTATTTCCCTACAGCTTATAACTTACAGCAGAACAAAATGTCGCTATTATCATTCCTAAAGCTTACTACAGGTAAGGATCTGGTAATTTAATGTCTATATAGACTGGCTGGATCCTACACTGTATTAAGAAAATGATTTGGGTGGCAAACAAGGGGGCAGTAGAATGGTCTGAGCCACACCGAGCCATGGAAAATCTACCATTTGCATCACAACATCACCAGAAACATGCCATGTTCTTGTAATTATCACAGCAGCAAAAAGGTCTCTCATTGGCTGTTTAAACACACATTTGTTTTATATCCTCATTTAGTAAAGTCTGTTCTGGTGAAAAACGGGCCAAGTGTTAATTTAATAGGAACAGGTAAAGGGAAGTATAAATATATATATCAATATGTGTGTAATTACAGAGGGATTTTCGGGTTTTTTCCTGAATTGCTAAAATTTTTCAGGTTTTTGCCCGAAAACCCCCCCCAGAAAAGTTGAATTTTCGGGCTAAACCCAGCGCAGACCACAAAAACTTCAAATTGAGATAGGTGCCTCTCCCAATGACTTATATAGGACCTCAATAGTAATTCAACTCATGCTTGAGAAAGGGGCGGGCCCCCGAAACATTGCATTTCGCAATAAACACGCAAGGCAGCTTGCTTGCATTGACCCTGTGTGCCTTTGGATTCTTTTTGTTATATAGGACCTCGACAGGTCTGAGATGCCTGACATGGTGGATTTTTGAATTCTGGCTTTTTGCAGCATCAAGGTATAATAGATCTTTTGAGTAAATTTGAGTTTTCTAGTGAAAAAAACTAGAATTTTTCAAGATTTAAACATTCTGTCAGCAAGTTTTTTCCCCATTCCAATTGTGAATCACACTGTAGGGTCCAATCTCATGAACTTTTTTCAACCCAAATTAAATATGTTACTGTGTGAAAGTTATTGCAAATATCTAAAAGGGAACATATTTAAAAGGCTTTTAATTGAAAATTGCTGAATAGTTATTGATATTGATGAGTGTGAAGAAGACTGAGACATTTTCTTGACATTGAGGTGTTCTAAATTGATAATGTTTGTTGATCTAAATAAATGTGAAGGTTGGAAATACTTGACAGGCTACAGATAACAGTTATGAGTATGATATTGATGCTATAAAACAGAATAAAATAAGCTAAAATTACTAGAGGAATGTCAAGGTACAAAATTAACAAGATGTAGAATTTGTTTGTTAAATGGAACAAAAAGAAGTGGAAAAATGTTAATCACATTCTTTAACAGAACTTAAAGCATAGTAAAAATAGTAATAGTAAAAATAGTAATTACTATGTTTACTATTACCATAGTAATAGTAATAGTAAACATATGTTTGCGAATGTTGAAAGGAATTCTAACCTTCCGTAAAACCTTTTGAAGAAACAGCTCACATATGTTGGATAAATCAGCATGAAACCCCATCCAAATACAGGTATGGAACCTGTTATCCAGAATTCTTCAGGACCTGGGGTTTTCTGGATAACGGATCTTTTTGTAATTTGGATCTTCAAACCTTAAGATTACTAGAAAATCATGTAAACATTAAACAAACCCAATAGGCTGGTTTTGCTTCCAATAAGGATTACTTATATCTTAATTTGGATCATATACAAGGTACTGTTTTATTATTACTGAGAAAAAGGAAATCATTTTTTAAAATGTGGTTTATGTGGATAAAATGGAGTCTATGGGAGACGGCCTTTTTGTAATTCAGAACTTTCTGGATAACGGGTTACCGGATAACGGATTCCATACCTGTACTGATTTTTTGATATCCATGAGTGCCTTTAATAAGAAACAAATAAGTATGTGACAATGTGTCATGTTATCTAAGTGGTTTCCAGTAGCAAGCAGCTCCACTTTGCAACCACTCATTGTGGCCCATTTATTAGCACTTAGCAAACATGCCCTGGCACATAAACGATTGCTTTTATAATTGCACCTGTGCTAGAGTGATGAAATCTAATTGCTGATTGCTTTCTCTGGCTTAAAGTGTTACAAATGTGCCAAATGTTGGTAAATAAGCCTTAGTGTGTTTGAAATACTGTGCAAACAATGGTACCTTGTCAATATTATTTTTTTTAATTGGCACTGTTTTGCATGTATGGAATGAATTACACAGTGTGGGTTTCGTGCACCAGAATTATCCCTATTAAAAATATATGAATAGATATATTTCTGTTGCAATAATCAGCAGCGTAGAGATCTATATTAAAGCAGAATGGACTAATTTTTATCATTAAAAAATTATATTAACAGTGTTAGATTTCAGCATTTTATTATTTAAAAGCCTTAGTTTTTCCTTGACACTAAAATAACCACAATAGTCAGGTCACCCCATGGTTGCGAGAAAGAAGCCCTTATCTATTATAACTGTGCACTGCTCCGTAATGCAGAGACCCAGGTGCACTGTAATAGGCCTCGTAGATCCATCACAGCAATTCTACAAAGTACACATTCACACACTAGATATAGATTTTATTGGCCTGAGGAGCTTGATTTATTTAAAGCCGATATACAAAATATATAAGAATTTGAGACACAGACCATTGTACTGAGGCCTACTAGAGCTAAGAAGCCTCATTATAGTTATGTCTGTCCATTGCCCTTAACCCTACCAACAAGCTAATAAGCCTCATTATAGTTATAGAAATGAATAAGAATTTAATTTGGACAAATAAAAATATTTAAACAAGGCATTATTTCATTTAGTTGATAAATTATGCACTTTATCAATGGGAATGTATAAATATGATAAAAATGTAAAATTAAGCATTATCTCTTGCACCACTTCAGCTTTTAGGCCCTCTTTACTTTTGTATGTGTTACAATTAGTATTTGAATGTAATGTATATGTTTTATGTTTACACCCTTCTATTGTACAACGTTATGGAATACATTGGCGATTTATAAATATGTGTAAATAATAATAATCATAATCATAAACAAAATACAGCAGCCAATAATAGAATAGCAGGCAAACTTGCCTTTACTACTAAATGTTTGCTACTGTAAGGGTAGATAATTATGATAAAGCAATGATTACCTTTAAAAAAAATGTAATATTACCTTTAAAAACATTATGATAAACCAATGCTGTGTCATATAAAACAATATGTTGCACAGTATAATAATGTGAGTCCTTGTGAAACGTGACCAGCAAGAATTTTTTACCTTTCCAAAATATTACCGGTACAAGACTGCATAATGAACTGGAAACATATCCTCCGTGTGTGCTAAATTGTGTACAAATTCTAACATAAAAATTAATTCAATTTCAGCCAAAAAAATATAACGTTTATTTAGAAGGAAGACTGAGGTGTGAAGGCAAGAAAAAATATAACATATATATAATATAATATAAGTTTTGTCAGATATAAGAAGTAATTTGTGTGTTAACATCTAGGGGCACATTTACTTAGCTCGAGTGAATGAATAGAAGAAAAAATACTTGAATTTCGAACGTTTTTTTTGGCTACTTCGACCATCGAATTGGCTACTCCGACCTTCGACTACAACTTCGACTTCAAATCGAATGATTCAAACTAAAAATCGTTCAACTATTCGACCATTCGATAGTCGAAGTACTGTCTCTTTAAAAAAAACTTCGACCAACTATTTTGCCAACTAAAACCTACTGAGGTACAATGTTAGCCTATGGGGAAGGTCCCCATAGGCTTTCTAGCAAATTTCTGATTGAAGGAATTTCGTTCGATCGATGGATTAAAAACCTTTGAATCGTTCGATTCGAAGGATTTAATCGTTCGATTGAACGATTATTCCTTCGATCGTTTGATTGAACGAATGGCGGTAAATCCTTCGACTTCGATATTCGAAGTTGAAGGATTTAACCTCGATAGTCGAATATCGAGGGTTAACCCACGATATTCGACCATTAGTAAATGTGCCCCCTAAAGTTATTAAGGTAATACAGTGCTACGCAATATGTTGGCGCTATATAAATACATGTTAATAATAATAATATAACCAATAAAACCAAAATAAAATATAAGGTGTGGAGTAATGACTCTGTCACTTTAGCAGCTCTGCATGTCATAAAAGAATGATGTTAACAACACTACCATAAAGCAACACTGATGGCAAAATAATCCTATTTTCTCATGTTTTAAAGTAGTGTTAAAACATGGTGCTCCACATTATGAAATACCAGGTATGAGACCTGTTATCCAAAATGCTCAGAAACAGGGGTTTTCTGGATAAGGGGGTCTTTCTGTAATTTGCCATTTGCCGTAATGTTCCGTACCTGCTAAAAAAGAATTTAAACGTTTGTTAAACTCAATAGGATTGTTTTGCCCCCAACAAGGATTAATTATATCTTTGTTGGGATCAAGTACAATGTACTGTTTTATTTTATTATTACAGAGAAAAATAAATCATTTTTAAAAATTTGAATTATTTGATTAAAAATAGAGTCTATGGGTAAAGTCTTTAAAAATGGAGTCTATGGGAGATGGCCTTTCCATCCTCTTCCAGGAAAAGGTTCCTAACATTCTGGATAGCAGATCTTATGCTTTTGCCCTTGCCAAGACATGCCATGAAGAACTCAGTTTTACATTTTGTACTAAAAAGATCACATAAGAACGAGTAAAAATTTGGACTTCACATTTTCCCATTTACCTATGTTGTTATTTGGTTCTGATTTATATTATTCCAAAATCATTCATGAATGAATCTTTGCATATTCGTTTTTTACAGTTACTAAATTAAAATCCTGCATTATCTGGCCTCGTCGAGAAATGTTGATTTTTAACAGTCTGTAGTGTGCAAATACCATCTTTTTTTTTTAAACAAGGTTTTTACTATAAATAGTGCTAACAAAGACATACGAGCGCAGCTGCTAGGATTCCATAAAGCCCCAGGCACCCCTGCTAGCCATATTTTCCTACATTTTATACCATTACTTACTGTCCACTACAGGACTGAATCTTGTGCAGGTTTCCACTTTCTCTCCATCAAAATATAGTTTGCTTGAAAGCAGTTTTCAATGCATGCCATTAGTATTTCATAGCCAACACGCTATTTGTCTAAACTGGCAGTACTGAGAAACCGGTTCATATTTCTGCAAGAAACAATTCACGTTTCCTTTATTTATTTCAATAGGAAATACAGATATGTAGAAATGATAAGTAAATGATAGGGCTATATATATATATATATACCTGTGTGTGTGTGTGTGTGTGTATATATATATATATATATATATATATATATATATATATATATATATATATATATATATATATATATATATATATATATATACACAGGTGTAGGGCCTGTTATCCAGAATGCTCAGGACCTGGGGTTTTCCGGATAACTGATCTTTTCATAATTTTTTCATGCCTTAAGTCTACTAGAAAATCATGTAAACATTAAATAAACCCAACAGGCTGATTTTGCTTCCAATAAGGATTAATTATATCTTAGTTGGGATAAAGTACAATGTACTGTTTTATTATTACAGAGAAAAAGGAAATCATTTTTAAAAATTTGGATTATTTGGATACAATGGAGTCTATGGGAGATGGCTTTTCTGTAACTCAGAGCTTTCTGGATAACAGTTTTCCAGATAACGGAATCCATACCTACCGTATATACTGTAGGTAAAATCTCAACTGCCCTGGTAAATTGTATTGTATATTATAATTAATACGTTTTGCTAATACATATTTTACTTACTCCAGTCCAGTTGTTATTTATCCTTTTTTCTAGGGATGCACTGAATCCACTTTCAGCCGAATCCTGAAATCCTTCATAAAAGATTTGGCCGAATACTGAACCAAATCCTAATTTGCATATGCATGTGTATCATTATGCAAATTAGAGACAGGAAGGGAAAATGTGAAAAAAACATTTTTACTTCCTTGTTTTGGTGACAACGAGCTACACGATTTTCCTTCCCGCCCCTAATATGCGTATGCAAATTAGGATTAGGATTCAGATTCGGTTAGGCATGAGGATTCTGACAAATCCGAATACTGCTGAAAAAGACAGAATCCTGGCCGAATCCCGAACCGATTCCCAAACTGAATCCACGATTCTGTGCATCCCTACCTTTTCTGTACAGTATTATGATATGCTTATATTTATGTCGTTTTAAATATGCATTTTTCAGACTCATCGTTTTTGTTTAATTATATAAATATTAAAACCTTTTATTTATGGTTAAAGAGGATCTTGTTTCCCTGTAGACATTGAGTATAAACTCTTTACAGCTGGGTGTTGATCTTACATTGTGTTGCCTGCTTGCTGTTCTTATTATGCTGTATAGAAAAGGAAAACGTTAATATTTTTATCCCTGATATTAACTCAATGTTTAACACAATTTTCCTTAACTTCTCTAGTAGATTTAATCAAGCCAGAAAAACATACATTTATGTGACATTCAGTGACGCGCTGAAGCTGTGTCCTGCTTGATGTGGGATTAGAATAGAGATTGCTGCTTTATTTGCTGCTTTAACAGTCATTCAGCCTAGTAAGATAAAATATCATAGCGGGTGTTAAACGCCACAGAAGCCAGAAAATAATGTATCTGCTAGTTTAATCCTTTTGAATAGGCATATATGCTTTTGTATGCTACTGCTACCAAATGTACAGTCCTGCGTAAACAGATTTACATGCATACATACATATATACTATCATAAAAACGGGTGTTGCATTTAGAAACAAATAAAGTAAAAATATGATGTTAAATTAATTTATTATCATATAGTATTTACTGCATTTAATTCTATTTTATTTGAGAGTAAGAAAAGAAATTTACTCTTGTACTTCTTACTTTCATGGCAATATTGAGCCAAGAAAAAAATTGTGGGTAGAAAGAGAACGAGACCTTTGTTTTGACATCAGCGAGGACCTCTCTGATGCACCCCATGAATAATGAAAAGGTGTATAGAGCTATGTTTTTCACAAACACCCACTGCACAGAATGGGAGGCTACCCATGTATCTTGTTATCTGAAATGGCATCTCTACTGACAGAATGCTTTGCTCAGGATGATTAATGTGCTAAAGGAGGATCTGTAACAGGGATTGGAAGCACAGGAGACCTCAAAAAAGGATTATGATTCTAAAATAAAAGCAAGATGTCATATTAAAATAACTATTTTTATGGCTGACTGAATAGGATGTGGCCTTGCTTTGTTAGAGCCAAAACGCCGAAAGATTAAAATTGGGATGAGGTAACGGTTGCTTCATGTTTTTAATTTCTTTTAATACAATGCGTGTTTGTACACCTGGCTGTATATAAATTACAATACGAAAATATACAGGATGGACAAAACCTTATATCATGCAAATTACTACAATTTATAATACAATTTGAGCTTACTTCATAATAATGAAATTCATATTAACTGCTGCTTTAAATATGCATTTATATACCTGTATGTGCATTCTGTTACAGCACTAGATGATATACATATGTTTCTGACTGCCAAGCAAAGCCATGCATTACGATTGCTTAATAAATCTGACTTGTACTTTCCTTTCTGGAACAGATAAGGGGCAGATTTATTAAAGCTGGCCATAGATTTTGAGATTTTTAAAAGATCTGATCATCATCGCGAGACCACAATTATCTCGGAATGATCGTATGATCGTATGAATTGTCCATCAACTAAAAAGACCAATTTGCCAGGAAAACAAAGGGGAGCTGCCTGCTTGGCCCTGCAAACATAGATAGATTGCACTGGGACCGACAAAGATTTTTTAACCTGGCAGATCAATTTACTGACAGATGTCAGCTGAAAAATCGTAAGATGTTCGATCGTTCAAATCCCACTAACTGCGCAATGGATTCGAAGGATTGGTCGGACTGCGCTATAATCGGTCGTGCGGCAAGAGAAATCTTTGCGTTTATGGGGACCTTAAAGGGATACTGTCATGGGAAAAAAAATTTTTTTCAAAATTAATGAGTTAATAGTGCTGCTCCAGCAGAATTCTGCACTGAAATCCATTTCTCAAAAGAGCAAACAGATTTTTTTATATTCAATTTTAAAATCTGAAATGGGGCTAGACATATTGTCGATTTCCCAGCTGCCCCAAGTCATGTGACTTGTGCTCTGATAAACTTCAATCACTCTTTACTGCTGTACTGCAAGTTAGAGTGATATTATTATTATTATTATTAACATGTATTTATATAGCGCTAACATATTGCGTAGCACTGTAAAGTAAATGTGATTATACAACTACATCACATGAATTACATACATAGAATATATGGAGTAACAAACATCACAGTCAATACAGGTACAAAAAGGTGAGGAAGGCCCTATGCATAGGCATACAGTCTAAAGGGAAGGGAGTAATACACAAGGTGTGGGAGTGGGCAAGATCGAATTAAGTGGGTGAGAAATGTGGTATTGCGTTTGGTAGTTAAGCAGAGTGAGGGTAGGCTTCTCGAAAGAAGTGCGTTTTCAGAGATTTCTTGAAAGTAGAAAGGTTGGGAGAAAGTCGGACAGACCGTGGGAGAGCGTTCCAGAGGAGGGGTGCAGCCCTTGCAAAGTCTTGAATGCGAGCATGTGAGGAGGTAATGAGAGAAGAGTTGAGTAGCAGGTCAGTAGAGGAGCGTAGTAAGCGAGTGGGTGAGTATATAGAGATGAGTTCAGAGATGTAGGGTGGGGCAGAGTTATGAAGTGCTTTGAAAGTCAGTGTCATTAATTTGAATTTGATTCTGAAAGGTAATGGAAGCCAGTGCAGGGATTGACAGAATGGCGAGGCAGAGGAGGAGTGGTTGCTGAGGTGTATGAGCCTCGCAGCAGTGTTCATTATGGACTGGAGAGGTGACAGTCTTTGGAGGGGGAGGCCAATTAAAAGAGAGTTACAGTAGTCTAGACGCGATATGATGAGAGAGTGAATAAGAATTTTGGCAGCGTCTTGGGTGATAAATGATCGTATTTTGGATATGTTCCTTAGGTGGAAGTGACAAGATTTAATAAGTGACTGGATATGAGGAGTGAATGACAGGGCAGAATCTAGGATAACCCCAAGGCACCGGGCCTGGGGAGAGGGGGTGATAGTGGAATTGTTAACTATGATGGATACTTCGGGGATGCTACTGGTGTTAGTTGGAGGAAAGAGAACCATTTCAGTTTTAGAGAGGTTTAATTTAAGGTAGCGTTGTGACATCCAGGTAGAGATAGCGGACAGGCAGGAGGAGACGCGAGTTAGGAGTTCTGGGTTGAGATCAGGAGATGAGAGATAGATCTGAGTATCGTCAGCATAGAGGTGATATCACCCCCCTCCCTTTTTCCCCCCAGAGGCCAAACAAAAGAACAATGGGAAGGGAACCAGATAGCAGCTCCCTAACACAAGATAACAGCTGCCTGGTAGATCTAAGAATAGCACTCAATAGTAAAAACCCATGTCCCACTGAGACACATTCAGTTACATTGAGAAAGAAAAACAGCAGCCTGCCAGAAAGCATTTCTCTTCTAAAGTGCAGGCACAAGTCACATGACTGGGGGCAGCTGAGAAATTGACAAAATTTCTAGCCCCATGTCAGATTTTAAAATTGAATATAAAAAAATCTGTTTGCTCTTTTGAGAAATGGATTTCAGTGCAGAATTCTGCTGGAGCAGCACTATTAACTGATTCATTTTGGAAAAAAAAATTTCCCCTTGACAGTATCCCTTTTCTAATTTTTTCATGGTTAAAACTCTCAAATTCGAATTGTGAACTATCCAAACTCGATTCGAGATTTAATTTGAATACAAATCCGCATTTCGAGATTCATCATACTCTGTCCCTTTAAGAACTTGAATTTGACTATTTGCCACCTAAAACCTGCTGAGTTCATGCATAAGTCAATGGGAGACATCCAGGAACCAATTTAGACATGTTAGTAGCCTTTTTTTTCATAGAAAAAACTCAAACCAAGATTGAGAATTCGATTCGACTTTTTGAGTCTGTAAAATTTGTCCGAATTTTAGATAGTCTATTTTTTTATAAATAAATTTTGAGTATATTCGAATTTAATAGAGTTTTAAAAAACTCACATGAATCCGAAATTCGACCTTCAATAAATGTGCCTCCAAATGTTTTGATTGCAAATATGACACGGAAAAACAATTCGGGAATAAGAAATGAATCTGCATGGGATTAGTGTTTCCTTATTAACAAGACCTCTATCAGTTAGCAAATAAGTATGACCATCATATATGAAAGAGTAACAGAGAGGAAGATATAGGACATAAATAATAACAACTGTCACTTGTGATGACATTTATCTGTATGTTTTGTGCAGTCATTTTTGTCATTATATTTGCCGTTATCACAGCAGCTGCTGTTACTGCTATTTCTAAAAAGAGAGTGCTTCATGGGTAAATTAGCATTTCTCATGGGAACAATCACCATTTGATCCTTTTTTTTTGTCATTTATTGCTGATGCCATAGGATTATGCAATGTAACGTCACTTTATAAAATTGTAGTTAATATGTATATCAAAAACTCTCTTTGCAACCATGGTGATTATTCGTATATTTCATATATATATATATATTTCTAGCCAGCACAGCTTGAATACAGCTAATTGTATATGCTGATGCGGTGCATGAACAGGTAAATAAAAACTAATTACTATTTGTCATATGAAGCGACTGTCCATCTGTGAGCTTGATTTTTATTTTCAGACGCTGTCACCTTGATTCTGTCAGTCAGCCATATTATATTAGGAAAAGGTGTCACAAAAACAATGGATCACTGTGGAGATTTCGATACATTGCAATTTGCATTCACCATTTATAAAGGATCATGATGATTAGTTTCAGATTTAATAATCATTTTCAGCATTATGTAGTGATCATGATAAAAAACTACAGATTTGTACCATTTTTCTATCAGGGGTTTAACATAGTGGGTGCAGGCCCTGCGACTGCTGGTGGCCCAGGGGTACACTGACTGATAACCACTTTCAATTCATTTTTTAAATTATATACTACCAAAGCTCAGGGTGGTCACATAGACTTGCACTGTGATAGAATTCGGGGGGTTATTTAGCAATATTTATATTAAAAAAGTCAGCTCAAACTAGAATCCACGATACGATCTTATTTATCATTGAAAAAAACTTGATAAAATTGGTTTGGAAAAAAAACGTAAAAAATTCTAATTTTTTTTTTGTGCAGTAGCTCAAAACTTTTTTGCCCGAAACTCAGCACAGACCATGATATCTTCAAATCTGAAATGGGACATTTGTCATTGACTTCTACAGGACCCTGAAAACTTGGAGATGGCGTATTTTTGGATTTGAAATTTTAGCAGCCTCGGGGTATAATAAATCATGAAACATTTGAGGTTTTTTTCCACTTAAAAAATTTGGATTGGGTAGTAAAAAAAACATTTGGATTTTAATAAAAAAAAAAAAACCTTCATGCTTTGGTGACTTCTCAGATCGAATTCCTGATAAAATTCTGAGCAGCTTTGTAAAATTTCTGGCATAAGAAAAAAAAAAAAAAAAAATAACACAACAGAGTTACCTAATAAAAAAAGGCCAGTATGGAATGTGTGGAGAGTGATTTGATAATAGAACACAATCATTAAAATTGTAAAGTGATGGAGATTGAGAATTATGGCAAAAAATAACAGATTAGTTCTAAATGTCAGTAATAGGCTAATAAATGTGATCAAATATAAACTTCTGGGAAATAACTAGAAATCCAATTTGACCTTCAATTAGGGGCACATTTATTAAGGATCAAATTTTGAATTCGACAAAATCTAATTCGAATTTTTTCTCCGAAAAAAATACTCGAATGTCAGAAAGGCTACAAAAAACTCCAAATTGGTCACTGCACCTCTCCCATTGACTTATACAAACATTTGGCAGGTTTTAGGTGGCGAATAGTCAAATTTGGATTCTTAAAGGCCTGAGTATGATAAAAAAAACCACTTGAATCAAGTTTGGCTAATTCCCTAGTCGAATTTGGCAGTGTTGACCATAAAAAAATGTAAAAATTAGAATTAGAATTTGCAATTTGACCCTTAATAAATCTGCCCCTTAATCTTCCTCAATATGATACAGGTTATGGAATCCGTTATCTGGAAATCCGTTATCCAGAAAGTTCCTAATTGCAGAAAGGCCATCTACCATTGACTCTATTTTATCTAAATATTCCAAATTTTTAACAATTATTTCCTTTTTTTCTTTAATAATAAAACAGTAGCTTGTACTTGATCCAAACTAAGATATAATTAATCCTTATTTGAAGCAAAACCAGTTTATTGGGCTTATTTAATGTCTACATGATTTTCTAGTAGACTTAAGGTAAGAATATCCAAACTACGGAAAGATCCGTTATTCGGAAAACCCCACGTCCCGAGCATTCTGGATGACAGGTCCCATATCTTGCGCTGTCAAATACAAGTCAATGACAGAGGTCCGTTGACCCATTTGAAGATGTTAATAGGCTTCCTGACATTCAATTTGAATTTAGTTTGTATTCCAATCGAATACAAATCAAATTTTCAGGTCATTCCCATTTAATCGAATTTTAAATGATCAAATGTTTTTCCATAAATCCCCGCCCAGTCGAATTGTAAGTACATTCAAATTTATTAGAGTATTTAAAAAAATTCAAAAAAATTCAAAATTCAACCTTTGATAAATAAACCCCTTATTGTTGCATGTGTTGAATTATTATTGAAATTTTTACAATAAATTATATATACTTTTTGTTTTCTTGTTTGCACACCTTTTCGGTCCCCGAAAAAAAACCATTGCATTGTATCTATTGCCAGCATTGCAAGTCATTATATGTTTTATATTATTTTTCAAATGATCATTTGAAAAATAAAATGGAAGCATTTTCTTGCAGACAATTACATTTTCTTGATCATTGCTACATGGATTAATAAACCCAGAACATTTGAACTTTTTAAAAAGCCTGCTAGATGTTGAAAGGGGGAATCTTTAGTCCTTTGGGTGCCAGAAATGTTTCTGTTTCTCTGGATGACCTTTAAGAAGAAAAATGTATTCTTAGCACAAATTGAATTCAAAGAACTCAAATAAAAATAAATTATAGGTTCTTTTTATGCTGTTTAAACGGCACTAATAATTATCCTACTTCACAAGGGCCCATTAACCACACGGCCCAGATTTGTCAAGCCCATAACCTGTCTGGTTAGTTATGTGCACCCAAACCTACGACCTATTAACGTAGTTAAGTTCAAAAATAAATACATTCAACATTTATATAACTCCTATTTAAACCCTGGATTACTCAACAGAAAAACAATTATTTTAAATGCTGACGAGGTCAGCCCTTGGGTCAACTCTCTATAATAATAATAGAAATAAAAACTATAAATGTGCATATGGCAGATAATATGGGCATCGTGCACTGTAACCACAAGTGATACATATTGATCATTTTAATTGATTGGACTCATTGAAATCTTTTCCTGTTTGAATCAGAATCTCATGGCCCATTGTGTGCCCATAAAATGCAATGTCACACCTTGTGAATATTTTTCTTAATTTAATCTCTGTCCAGCAAACGTATTCTCTGCCATTCTGAGAAATAGTTGTTGCTAATGATCTGGTTTATACAGAATGTTATGTTCCACACTGGTGATCATTCATTTGCTATAAGGAAGGGGCACATTTACTTAGCTCGAGTGAAGGAATAGAATAAAAAATACTTCGAATTTCTAACTTTTTTTTGGCTACTTCGACCATCGAATTGGCTACTTCGACCTTCGACTACGACTTCAACTTTGAATCGAACGTTTCGAACTAAAATCATTCGACTATTCAACGATTCGATAGTCAAAGTACTGTCTCTTTAAAAAAAACTTCGACCACCTACTTCGCCTAAAACCTACTGAACCTCAATGTTAGCCTATGGGGAAGGTCCCCATAGGCTTTCTAGCCAATTTGTGATTGAAGGAAAATCATTTGATCGACGGATTGAAATCCTTCGAAATTCGAAGGATTTTAATCCATCGATCAAATGATTTTCCTTCGATCGTTCGATAGTCGAAATGATTTAACTTTGACAGTCGAATATCGAGGGTTAATTAACCCTCGATAATCGACCCTAAGTAAATGTGCCCCTTGGTATGTTGTTTCTTCATTCTGTAGGTTGGAGTATTTGATTAACTCATGTGAATGTATGGGGGCATGTACAATTGTACATAGATGTTGTATATAGTTTGCTATTCGATTAAGAGACCTGTAAACTTATGGCTGGCTCTTGGTATTTGTAACTGTGTCTTTGGTATTTTATATCCATTGAGATATAATTACAATTTTACTTATTTATAATCCAATTCCATTGGTGAACCTTTCGTAGGGGTTTCCCCACTCTTTTATGGGTCATCTCTCCTCAGCTATTTACTGTTTTCTTATCCTGCAGCCAGTTTTGTGTCCATATATGTGTACAATTCATCAGATCTTGATCAATTACTTTTTGTATATTAGAATTAATGGCAAAATCTTTATTTAAATCAAAACACATCAAAATGATCTGCTTCTCATAAAAAACACACTAACGGCATTTATTATTCTACATAACATATTCATAAAAAGGCCACCAAATATCCTCTCTACACACCTACACGTCTATATTACTATCACCCTTGGTGAAATTTGGGGAGTTATTTATCAAAGTCCAAATTTATCTCAATATTTTATGAAAAAACTCCAACCAAATCCGCACAGGTTTTTTGGGCTTATTTATTAATACACTTTCCCGACAATTTTGTTTGCGGGAAAAAATCTGGAAAAAAACGGATTTTTCACCCAAAAACTCCGAAAAATTCAGGGAATTGCCAAAACCCCAGTGCACATCAAAAAATCATTGGGACTTCTCCCATTGACTAATATGCAACCTCAACAGGTCTGACATGCCGGATTTTCAGATTCGGACTTTTATTTTTTTTCGGATTTTAGAAAAAAAAAATGCATTTGTGGGTTTAGTAAATAACCCCCCATAGTGTAGAAAAATAAATATCTTCTATTCTCGAGGCTTGTACAGAAAACTCAACATTTTGCCAATCAATCACAGCTAAACTTAAACGAAATTACAGTTAAGGTGTATTCAGTATATTTTCATTATTATATGTTCATCAGGGGGCAGATTTACACTGGGTTGAATATCGAGGGTTAATTAACCCTCGATATTCGACTGCCGAATGTAAATCCTTCGACTTCGAATATCGAAGTCGAAGGATTTACCGCAATTAGTTCGATAAAATGAAACATCTAACTATAAAATCCTTCGAAACAAACGATTCCAAGGATTTTAATCAATCGATCGAACGATTTTTCTACGACAAAAAAAACTTAGAAAGCCTAAGGGGACCTTTCCTATAGGCTAACATTGAGCTTCGGTAGGTTTTAGGTGGCAAAGTCGGGGGTCGAAGTTTTTTTTAAAAAGACAGTACTTCGACTATCGAATGGTCGAATAATCAAACGATTTTTAGTTTGAATCGTTCCATTCGAAGTCGAAGTCGTAGTCGAAGGTAGAAGTAGCCAATTCGATGATCGAAGTAGCCAAAAAAAACAGTAGATATTCGAAGTTTTTTTTTATTCTATTCCTTCACTCGAGCAAAGTAAATGTGCCCCTAGGTGTATTCACCTACTCGTCTGTTTATCATAAATGCAGTCAGAGAGCCAGCAATTATTATTTTAATTACGTGTAGTGTCCAAACCAGTTGGTCAATGGCATGGTTTCTCACAGCATATTTATATATTTGAGGATGTTAAAAAATCCGAATAAAAAAGTACTCCAACTCAGACCTGCCGAGTTCATGTAGAAGTCAATGGGAGAAGTCCCGAAGATATGATGGGTTTCGAGCAATAATCAAAAAAATCTGAGTTTTTGGGCAGAAAATATGAAAAATTGGTACAATTTGACTCTATTACTATTTTCTACAGTTTTTCACCGCACAAGAAATTTTAGGAAAATGTATTGACAAATAAGGGGAAAAAAACCTGTGCGGATTTGGTCGGAGTAGTTTTCCGAAAATAATAAGATATTTTCAGAATTTGATAAATAACCCCCAAAGGGGCAAATTCACTAACCTCCGAAAATTTGCCAGCGACGGCTTCGCTCACAGCGAAACACTTAGTCGGGTGTATATTGGCCAGGACAACGCTAATTCACTAAAATCCAAAGTTGCGTCCAGGGCGCCAAATGCTGGCGAAGTTGCGATAGCATTACTGCGCCAAGCGTATTGAAGTTGCACTAGCGTTGGCTAATTTGTATACGGCGGGAAGTTAAAGTTCAATGGACGTATATGTTGCAGCAAATACATTACACTACATAAGCCCAGGATACTGTCATGGGAAAACATTAGTGCTGCTCCAGCAGAATTCTGTACTGAAATCCAATTTTCAAAAAAGCAAACAGATTTTTTTATATTCAATTTTGAAATCTGACATGGGGCTAGACATATTGTGAGTTTCCCAGCTGCCCCAGTCATGTGACTTGTGCCTGCACTTTAAGATGGAACTACTTTCTGGCAGGCTGTTATTTCTCCTACCTTATGTAACTGAATCAGTCTCAGTGGGACTTGGCTTTTACTATTGAGTGCTGTAATCTACCATGGAGCTATTATCTTCTGTTAGGGAGCGGCTATCTGGTTATCTTTCCATTGTTCTTTTGTTAGCCTGCTGGGGGGGAAAGGGAGGTGGGTGATATCACTCTAACTTTCAGTACAGCAGTAAAGAGTGACTGAAGTTTATCAGAACACAAGTCACATGACTGGGAGCAGCTGGGAAACTGACAATATGTCTAGCCCCATGTCAGATTTCAAAATTGAGTATACCGTAACAAAATCTGTTTGCTCTTTTTAAAAATGGATTTCAGTGCAGAATTCTACTGGAGCAGCACTATTAACTGATGCGTTTTGAAAAAAAAACTGTTTTCCCATGACAGTATCCCTTTAATAAAAGAGTTGTTACATTGCCCTACACATGAGCCCAGTGTATAGATTATGTGCCAGAAGTTAGGAAATGTAGGGGGGAAGCCAGTAAAAAAAATGTCCGCTATTTTTCAGCCTATCACCCTGAAAAAGGAAAAGACAGAAAAATTTTCAACAAGTTTTTTAGGAGCTCCTATCTACTCTATTGTACTTCGCCTGGTCTGAGGTGCGAAGGCAAGTCTGGCGCAAGAGGTAACGTTCACGAAAATTAGCATCTTAATGAATTTCCATACTTACGACAATTCACCAGAGCACAAATTCGCCAGGCGTTAGGGAGCAAAGTACCGCTAGAGTCTATCTCCTTCGCTAGCCGAATTAACGCTAGCGAAACTTCGCCATCGTTCGGTGCCCTAGACGCAACTTCGCATTTTAGTGAATTATCATTGTCCTGTCGTATTTTCGTCTGGCGAAGTGTGTCGATGTGAGCGAAGCCGTCGATGGTGAATTTTCAGAGGTTAGTGAATTTGCCCCTTGGTGTCTTAAACAAATACATACTGGACTAAGGCAAATAAAGATAAAAGAGGCTTGTGCCTGTCTGCTTTGGATCTTAAACCGGTTATTGTAGGTTGTTAAAGTCATTGTGAACCAGTGTTGGGAACTGGAAAAGTACACTGACTTATTGTTCTCTGCTTTCTGGAAGCAAGCCTGCTTGCAGCTGCAGTGTCATTCTTACAGGACTTTCCTTCTTAAGTATTGGTTAATTCTCTTGGTACATATACTGAAATTTTAGCTTATACAGGGTCGGACTGGCCCTCATGGTCCCCCCCGCTGGGCCAGACCCCCTCTCCCGATCTCCTGGCCCTACAAAAAAAAGACCAATTTGCGGCGCAGAGCCGTTCACACAGGTGTGCACCTCCTTTAGTTCATGCGAGATGTCGCAGTAGGGGGTTCGGAGGGGGGCCCTGGAAAGCAGCCCTGGACAGGAGTCCCAGTGGGCCCCTAGCCCACAGTACGACCCTGGGCTTATATCACTGGCTCTACAATATCTGCTGCATTGCTAATTATCTGGAGCCATGTCTGCTATGCTTAGTGACCAAATATTGTACATATATTGTATATTTTTGTATATTTTTTTCTATTTAGCTGAAAGATAAAACAAGCCTATTTCAAATTTTATTAGCTAGTGAACTATACACATTCTATAAGCAAAACAAGAATTATATCAATAGATCCGCTAAACATATAGAAAGACTTGCCTATTACAGACAGAAATTAGCAGTTAGGCAGGTTAAAACAGAGTTAAAAGGTTGAACTTGATGGACGTGTGTCTTTTTTCAACCTAACTTATTATGTTACTATGTCAATTAGGTAGAAATGTATAGGATTTATTATCTGGAATGCTTGGGACCTGGGGTTTCCAGATTACGTTCACCAAATAGAATTATTTTGCCTCCAATATGGATTCCCGCTGCTTAGTTTAAATCAAGTACAAGATACTGTTTTATTATTACAGAGAAAAAGGAAATCATCTTTAAAAATTATAATTACAGGTATGGGATCTGTTATTCAGACACCTGTTATCCAGAAAGCTCTGAATTACGGGAAGGCCATCTCCCGTAGACTCCATTTTATCCAAATAATCCAAATTTGTAAAAATGATTTCCTTTTTCTCTCTAATAATAAAACAGTACCTTGTATGATATGAGTAATATTATACCTTATTGGAAGCAAAATCAGCCTATTCGGTTTATTTAATGTTTAAACTATAATTTAGATTTATTAGATTTAAGATATGAAGATCCAAATTACAGAAAGATCCTTTATCCCCAGGTCTCCAGCAGTCTGGATAACAGGTCTCATACCTGTATTGGCTTGAAATTGACCTCTAAGGGAGATGGCCTTCCTATGATTCTAAACTTTCTGGATAAGAGATCCCTCACCTGGAATATAAATATATATTGCACCTTTGTTTAGAGATGTTTGGTGCATAGTTCTGGTTTGTCTGACAACAGTATGAACAGTTCCTGTAAAACCCTGTATAAATGTGCCAGCACTGAGTACAGGCTAATAAAAATAAAGAAAAAAGTCCCAGTCTGACACTATGGGGCCCAATTACTAAAGGTTGAAGTGAATTTTCAAATTCAAAAACTTCGAATTTCAAAGTAATTTTTGGGTACCTCAACCATCGAATTCAGCAAAAATTTTATCCGAATTGAAAAAACGTCACAAATTCGACCATTCAAAAATCGAAGTACTGTCTCATTAAAAAACTTCGACTTCGACACTTTGCCACCTTAAACCTGCGGAATTGCTGTTTATCCTAAGGGGCACCTCCTAGAACCTCTCTGAGTCTTTGGCTAAGTTTTTAGAAGTCAAAGTTTTTTTTTGAATGATCCTTTGAATCGTTCAATTCGAAGGATTAAATTGTTCAATCGAACGATTTTTACTTCACTCGAAAACGGCCGTTTTCGATAGAGAAAATACTTCAACTATCGAAGTATCAAATTCGATGGTCAAATTTCGAAGTTTTTTAACTTCCAAATTCGACCCTTAGTAAATGTGCTCCTATGTACAGGTGATTATGGGGCAGATTTACTAAAATGCGAAGTTTCGTCCTGTCGACGGACGCTGGTGACTTTTCGCTAGCGTTACTTCGATTATGGGAGCAAATCAAGGCAAACATGCGCTAGCATTCAATTCTGCCTAGCACAAATTCGTTAGAGGTCTTGCGCTCAAGCTAATTTGCATTGCCTGGCGATAGAGTGCGAATGACCGCTAGCGTCTATCTCTTTCGCTAGCGAAGTGACGCCTGCGCACGAATTGTCACCAGCTTATCCACTTCGCCCTTTAGTAAATCTGTCCCATTGTGTGATAATAATAATAATAATCAGAATAATCGCAATAATCAGAAGTTAGTATAGAACCTGTAGACATGCATCTTCAATAACAACATCTGCTAAATAAAACTGTTATCTGTTACTGGAATATTTTAACATACAGTATACAAATGCAATTCTAGGTCATAGGAAAACAACATGCTTGGATTCTAGATGGTTTGATTAGAAACAAGGATTTGCATTCTGATTCTATATATATATATATGAATAAACAAAAGAAGCACTCACACAGAGCGTATACCCTTATGATTTATGCTCTCTACATACAGTGATTGGGTTACATTTGCTGTAAGCAGTAATCACATACATGCGGTGTGTGCTAATTAATTGCATCTCTTGGATCTATTAGTGCACCGAAGCTTTAAATTCATAAATCAATTTATTGCACTCTTCCCATTTAATATACCTTAAAAGTATCATTAAAGACATCTCATTCAATTATACTAGTCTGTCTTGTATGGTATACGGAAGAAACCACTCTCCAAGTAAACATCAAAGCCCATTAATTCTAATTGTGTTTGTAAAATGTGTTTAATGTTCCTACTAAATAGCTTACATACTGAATATAATCATACACATAGGGGCTGATTCACTAACTTCAAGTGAAGGATTCGAAGGTAAAAAACTTCGAATTTCGAACTTTTTTTTGGGCTACTTCGACCATCGAATGGGCTACTTCGACCTTCGACTACGACTTCGAATCGAAGGATTCGTAGTAAAAATCGTTCGACTATTCGACCATTCGATAGTCGAAGTACTGTCTCTTTAAAAAAAAACTTCGACCCCCTAGTTCGCCATCTAAAAGCTACCAAAGTCAATGTTAGCCTATGGGGAAGGTCCCCATAGGCTTGGCTAACTTTTTTTGATCGAAGGATATTCCTTCGATAGTTGGATTAAAATCCTTCGAATCGTTCGATTCGAAGGATTTTATCGTTCGATTCGAAGGATTTTATCGTTCGATTCGAAGGATTTTATCGTTTGATCGAAGGATTTTATCGTTCGATCGAAGGATTTTATCGTTCGATCGAAGGATTTTATCGTTCGATCGAAGGAATTATCCTTCGATCGAACTATCTGCGCTAAATCCTTCGACTTCGAATATCGAATTTTAATTCCTAGTCGAATAATGAGGGTTAACCCTCGATATTCGACCCTTAGTGAATCGGCCCCATAGTGAATGCACTAAAGATCCTCCAGAAAGTCTGTAGTTTAGGGTAAGGTCACACCTGGAGATTCTGGAAGATTTAGTAGCCTGGCGACTTATCGCCTCTTCTTTGGGGTGACTAATCTCCCTGAACGGCTTCAACCTGTTTTCTGCCTGCTATAATGAAAAACCGCCTGCGGCATGGCTCTCGCGGTGCTTCGTTTTTCGAAGTTGCCTCACAAGGAAACTTTGGCCTGCTTCGGAAAACGAAGCAGGCGGAAGCTGTTCAGGGAGATTAGTTGCCCCAAAGAAGAGGCGATTCGTTGTCGGGCGACTAAATCTCCCCGAATCTCCAGGTGTGACATTACCCTTATTGGATGGTGTATGGGGGCCAAACTGACTGATATTTGACTAAGGACTGGCCAGATATCTATCAGCAAATGTAAAAATTTCTCACAAGATAAACACATCACTGATCAGTCTGATGATATGTCATCTCTTAGGTGCAGATTTATTAAGGGTCAAAGTGAAAATTTGAAGTTAAAAAATTCCAATTTATGTGTACTTCAACTAGGGGAATAGTCCAAATTCGTTTTGAATCTGTGAAAAATTCGAATATCGAAATTTATCATGTACTGTATTTTTAAAACTTCAACTTCGACCATTCCCCATCTAAAACCTGCCGAATTGCTGTTTTAGTCTATGGAGGACCTCCAAGAACCTATTGTTGGTGGACTTTCAAAAATCAAAGGTTTTTTTTTGAAAACACTTAGAATCGAATTTGATCTTACTTCGATGCGAACAATCGAATACAGCCTATTCTCCTGCAAAAAAAAACTCCCATTACTACGAAATTTGATTTTTGATAAATGGGTCAAATTTCGAATTTGAAAAACTTCGAAATTCGAATTCAAAAAGTTTTTTTTGGCCGAATAGGTCCGTTTTCGATCTAATCGAATTAATAGCGCATTTCATCAAATTCGATTCAAAGTTTTCTTTGATTTTTCAAAGTCCACCAATTGACTCCAAATAGGTTCTAGGAGGTCCCCCATAGGCTAAAACAGCAAGTCGGCAGGTTTTAGATGGCAAATAGTTGAAGTCAAATTTTTAAAGAGAATCGAATTTGGACTATTCCCTAGTCGAAGTACACAAAAAATAGCTTGAAATTCAAATTTTTTGCATTCGAAAATTCACCTCGACCTTTGATAAATTTGCCCCTAAATGTATGTGCCATATGCCCAGGGCCGAAACATCAGATCAGCTGCATTTGGCACAGTTCTTATACTTTAAGCCCAATTCTTAGATCACACTAAATTGAAATTAAAGTAAACCCTATTCACTGAACGAACCAAATAAATAGAATTGTTAGGTTTGTACAGGCCTGGATTTGTGGGAAGGCCACTAACATAACTTTTTTTACTGCACCCAATTTGTGGCCACACCACATAATTATTATGTTCATTTTACAAATTTTGGCAGGTTATGAAAGTTTGAACACATTTCTTTGTTTTTATGTGTTATTACAGTTTTGCTAATGAAGGTGAATTGCCCTTTAAGATGCAAGTTACAGTTTCCCCAAGAGACCTGCTTATCTTAAATACTTACAATTGTTTGTTTGCTTATCTTTAAGTGCACCTGCCACGTATTCTAATTTCCAATTACATGAGAAATTTTGTATTTTTTTTGGCTGTTCAGTGCAAAGAGAAAGTCGGGACATTTCAGTAACAATCCGGGACTGCGGGTTGAGCTGTCAAAATCAGGACTGTCCTGAGAAAAATGGGACAGTTGGGAGGTATGCACAAAGGCCTGGGGCTAGGATGGCAACGTTTTAGGGGCGGTAAGCTGCCCTCTTACCACATTGATAGGGATCTACACCGGGTGCTGTGCCAGCTTTTGAATTTCCTGTGTAACTCGTGTTTCTTTAGAGAGAGGCCAATGCACGGGCTGAGGGGAGAAAGTGGTGGCAAAAGTCCTGATTGGTTTGCGTGCCTGTGCACTCACAGGTGGCAGCCTAGGGGTGCAGGAGAGTTTGTTCCCAGGCTTGCTCAGTTAGGGAAAAAACTGCACCAAAATAGGAATTTTAAATCTCAATGCTGCGACCTTGCTTATCTGAATTCCCCATTAGATTTAGGGCCCTATTTATCAAATGTCAAAAAAAATTGTTTTTTTAGTATAAAATCTGAATTTTTATTGGGAAAAAAATCACGAATTTTTGGAATTTATTATACCCTGAGGATGGAAAAAGTCTGAATCCAAAAATCTGGCATCTCAGACCTGCCGAGGTTGCATATAAGTCAATGGTAGAGGTCCCAAAGATTTTTTCATATGCGATGGGTTTTATGCAATACGTTTTCGGAGTTTTTGGTGGAAAACCTGAAAAAAATCTCAGTTTTCAAGTGGGAATTCCAAAAATTCTTAAAACTCCTATTTTTCATGATTTTTTCCCCCTAAAATGGAAAGTGTATTAATAAATAAGCCGAAAAAAACTGTGCGGATTTGGTCGGAGTTTTTTCAGAAAATATTGAGATAAATTCTGACTTTGATAAATAACCACCTAAAACTACAAGGGGCAGATTCACTAAGGGTCGAATATCGAGGGTTAATTAACCCTCGATATTCGACTAGGAATTAAAATCCTTCGACTTCGAATATCGAAGTCGAAGGATTTAGCGCAGATAGTTCGATCGAACGATCGAAGGATAATTCCTTCGATCGAACGATAAAATCCTTCGAATCGAACGATTCGAAGGATTTCAATACAAAGATCGAAGGAATATCCTTTGATCAAAAAAAGTTAGGTAAGCCTATGGGGACCTTCCCCATATGCTAACATTGACTTCGGTAGCTTTTAGATGGCGAACTAGGGGGTCGAAGTTTTTTTTAAAGAGACAGTACTTCGACTATCGAATGGTCGAATAGTCGAACGATTTTTACTACGAATCCTTCGATTCGAAGTCGTAGTCGAAGGTCGAAGTAGCCCATTCGATGGTCGAAGTAGCCCAAAAAAACCTTCTAAATTCGAAGTTTTTTACCTTCGAATACTTCACTTGAAGTTAGTGAATCGGCCCCTAAATGTCATAACATTTGGAGCATGGGCGTAACTACAGAGGAAGCAGACCATGTGGCTGCAGGGGGGCACATTTATCAAGGGTCGAATTTCAAATTCATGTGAGTTTTTTAAACTCCCATAAACTCCCATGAACTTGAAATTTGACCAATCAAAAGTCATTAATAAAATCAAATTTTTAAAACTCGAATTAATAGAATCGACCCAAAATCTCGAATAGAATTCGATTCAAGTTTAAAACACTTGATTTGAGGTTTTTTCTCAAAATGTCAGAAAGGCTGCAAACAACTCAAAATTGATCCTTGGAGCTCTTCCATTGACTGCAACAGCAATTCAGCAGGTTTTAGGCGATGAATAGTCGAATTTGAGTTTTTTAAAGGGCCAGATTATGATAAATCTCGAAAATCTAATTAGAATTTTTAGAAAAAATTTGATTGCTAGTTAATGGGCTCATAAGATTCACACAAAGTCCAAGATTTTACTTGTTGCTCATAATCAAATTTAAATTTGACAGTGGGACGCCTGGGTATGGTAAGGTAAGATGCCACCACAATGTAGTAATTAAAGCTAGTTTATACGTATACATGCATTTATATAACACTACTTGTATACACAGCACTGGACACAATGAAACACCAGCTACAATTAAACTAATGTGTATGTTTATCATTTGAATGGTTATGTTGTGCTTATTAACTTTAATAAGTGCTAAATGAGACCATCCTAGTTACCAATAGCAACCAATCAATTAATTATGATTTAAGCTCAATTCATTAAGATTGCTACAAGTTAGAAAACATGCAAGCAAAGCTCTGATTAGTTGCTATGAGTAACTGCACTGGTACAATTTAGTAAGTCAGTCCCTACTGCAGGTTATTGCTGATCTCGATGTATTTGTTTTTGTACAATGGGCACATGGTTTGAATATTGAAAATATATTTTTTAATACTGATGTTATTCAAGTGTATGTTTTTTTAAACCCATTTAAATAATGATCTAATGATTCCAAAAGTATTTTGTAAGTGTTAAATAAAAATATTAAAATGACACAAAACCTGTAATTTTTATAATGAAAAAAAATACAATTCTTGTATGAAAAATCTTCAACATACATTAATTTTGGTTTTAAAGTTACTGTATATGTATATGTGATTACTATTGAAAGCAACATCTGTCTGGCCGATTATATTATTATCTTACTGGTTCTCACTCACTGAAACAATACAGCAAAGGCTAACTGAGTAGCAGAGCTTATAGAGAACTGATTTCTGCTTTACTGATCAAGCTACAGGCTTTTTTAAATCTGTTGTATGATTGTGGAAAGGGGACGGGCAGATTTATCAAGGGTCAAATTTTGAATTTGAAAAACTTTGAAATTCAAATTAAAAAAGACCAACCAAAATTAAATCAAAGGGTTTTTTTTGGCCGAATAGGTCAGTTTTCAATCGAATTAGAATCATACGAATCAAAGTAATAGCGCATTTCGAATGATACAATTACAATTTTTCCCCCCAAAAAACTTTGATTTTTCAAGGTCCACCAATTGACTCCAACTAGGTTCCACCATAGTCTAAAACAACAATTTGTCAGGTTTTAGATGGCAAATGGTCGAAGTCGAATTTTTTAAGAGTTAGGGGCACATTTACCTAGGGTCGAATATCGAGGGTTAATTAACCCTCGATATTCGACCGTCTAAGTAAAATCCTTCACTTCGAATATCAAAGTCGAAGGATTTACCGCTATTCCTACGATCGAACGATCGAAGGAATAATTGTTCGATCGAACGATTAAATCCTTCGAAACGTTCGATTCGAAGGATTTTAATCCATCGATCGAAGGATATTCCTTCGATCAGAAAATTGTTAAGAAGCCTATGGGGACCTTCCCCATAGGCTAACATTGGCCTCAGTAGGTTTTAGGTGGCGAACTATTTGGACTATTCCCTAATCAAAGTACACAAAAATTAGCTCAAAATTCTAATTTTTTTAATTAAAATTTTCACTTCGACCTTTGATAAATCTGCCCCTAAAACATTTTAATTTTTGGTATTACTGACACTTTAACCCTTTTAGTGGCAGCAGAAACTTTATCCTGCCATGCTGCATGTTGGCATTCAAAACATCAATGCAACATTGATCAGAGAGTTATTTAGAAAGTTTGAAACAATGGCGATAGTCCTGTGGCTAGGCTAGCTGCAGCCACCAGTAAAGCCATATTTATGGTTGCCACCTTTTCTGGAAAAAAAACAGCCTTCCTATATATATATATATATATATATATATATATATATATATATATATATATATATATATATATATATATATATATGTATATGTATATATATATATATATATATATATATATATATATATATATATATATATATATATTTAAAAAATTTAAAATTCTTTATTTATATTTTTCACCAAGACATACCAATATCTTAACTCAAGCCAACAATTTCCTTATATAGCTTCTTTTGAATTACAAGACATACATAGAAAGAAGAAAAAAAAGAAGAGGAAAAGGAAAACTCCTTACAATAATATATTGTTAATATCAGTTAAGACTATGGGTTGACATTCTGTTTTTTTTCCATCTTAGTCTCCTGTGTATCCTCTATCTAGGAGTAACTAATTCTCGGTATTCACTGGAATCTGTAAAATTAAGCCAAGATTGCCATTTTTGAGAAAACTGAAATTAACCCTCGATATTCGACCCTCGAAGTTAAATCCTTCGACTTCGAATATCGAAGTCAAAGGATTTAGCGCAATTCGTTCAATCGAGCGATCGAAGGAATAATCGTTCGATTTTAATCCATCTATCGAACGATTTTCCTTAGATCAGAAATTGGTTAGAAAGCCTCTGGGGACCTTCCACCTTAAAGAGACAGTACTTAGACCATCGAATGGTCAAATAGTCGAACGATTTTCGGTTCGAATCGTTCGATTCGAAGTCGCAGTCGAAGGTCGAAGTAGCCAATTCGATGGTCGAAGTAGCCAAAAAAATACTTCGAAATTCAAAGTATGTTCTATTCTAATCCTTCACTTGAGCTAAGTAAATGTGCCCCTAAGACTTCTCAAACGTATAAATTTCTTGTATTTTGATTAACCACTCCTTGATCGTTGGGATATTTGAAGATTTCCATTACTTTCGTATTAGTAACTTAGCTGCATTGAACATGGCGGAGGTCACCGATTTTCTATATTGGGGTGTAGATATTTTATTTTTATGTAAAAGGAAAAAAGTTGCCAGTCCATCATGCTTGAGATGCCCAGAAACAGAAGCCTCCCTGATCCACTGTATGTGGCTCTGCCTAGTCATTAAAACATTCTGGCTAGAAGTGTATGACTACTGGCACAAAGTTTCAACTCAACATAGAATGGGCCCTTTTAAGCAAACTCAAAGGTACACAACAAGCCAACAAAACAAAGGCTAGCTGCAGCCACAAGAAAAGCCATTTTTAGGGTTGCCACCTTTTCTGGAAAAAAATATAATTCTATATATTTATCTTTTTTCCCTTTTAATAACATTGGGATCAACCATAATTTTTACTGGCCAGGCCGGTAAAATACCGGCCAGATGGCAACCCTAGCCATATTACAGGAGTGGCTATCACCCGCCCTCCATAAATCTAGTGAAAAACAAATTGCACTTTTTATTCCACGTGGACTGGCTGAAAACATCCCTCAACAAAATGACCCAAACCAGCAAATTCTTTGACACTTGGACCACCTATATTTTAAGTCGCCCTTCCGACATTAGAAAACTCACAGTTTCCACATTTTATCAGACAAATGGTACGACCTGGAAAGCCTCTGAGTTACTTATCCTCTAGAAACAAGAACCCCAAATTGATGAAACAACCGGCTGCCTCCCAGGATCCACCAACACACAGGTAGTTACTGATTTGTTTAACACCCAGGGCAAGGGCAAACAACTGGTTTATTTGAACCTAAACGGTTTATATTATGTTATTGTTTTGTTGTTACTTGTTTAAATTGAAAGAATAATGTTTATTAAAAATTCTCAGGTGTAGTGGTGAACTCGAAAGTGTGAACACAGCTACCCCATCTTAAATCTCCCCACATTTCACTTACCCCAACTCCTATTTCAAGTGCATATTGCAGACATATTATATACAGTATATTTGGAAAAAGGCACAAATAAGTCCTTTATATTAACCAAAATGCTTTTATTGATTAACTTCGTTAACTTGTAATATGTAATTATACTATTGCGAAATTGAACATGTGTAATTGTGACAAAACTTAAATAAAAACATTTATAGAAAAAAAATGTGTCCACTGATATTGGCGAGCAGATGCCATATAAAATGAATGGGAGGTAAAGATGGAGGAAAGGGAAGGGGCAGTCACTTGCATTAATGGCAAGGTTCATATACAATTCCCTGCTTAGGTTTATGGGGCAAACTCTTAAACCATTTGGGAGATTTCTTTTGAAAAAATCAAGTTATTATTGTTAGTATTAATACACCAGAATGCAGGGCCATGGGACTGTATTGCCTAGCAGATTTTGGATAAGCATAAAAAGTGCCAATATTTAAGTATTTCATTAAGGAAAATGCATATTTCTGCATATACATAAATGTGCATGCAAACAGAGGCGGTGACACTGGACTGGTATAATGCATTTGTATATATTTCACAATACTGTATTGCCCCTGTATTAGAAGGTAGAAATTATGCTGAACAAATCAACAGATTACAAAGGCAGGAATAATTGCTTGTGAGTACTACTTCATTTACTTTGCACTGCACATTATTATGCATTCACAATGCCTTAAAGGAGAACTAAAGAAGTAAATAGAAATGTTGTACATTTTGTGTACCAGCCCAAGGCAACCACATCCCTTTAGCTTGGAGCAGGATTCCTACCTGTCCTTCCTGATGGTGATCCTGGCCAAATTTGCCATCTTAGATTTGTTCTGTTAGCAATGCCACCTGCTTGCCAGGGCTGTGTACCACCCTCAGACAGATCACAGGAGAAAATACTAGTCCTACTTGCCCACACTGCAGAGCATAGATGGGAGCTGTGTGTGTTTTAAACAACAACATAACAACAGGGTAACTAATTGTAACAAATTCAGTGTTGCCATTATATTATAGGTGCTGCTTTTCCTTTCACAGACAGTAAAGCATGAGTGCATCACTAATTTCATGCACAAAAACAGAATAGGAAATCATGGTGCACGTGTTGTTCATATTGCGGAGCTGACCATCTGCTAGAAGCATAAAATAACAGCGCTTAGCTTAATGCACATACTGAAGCAGGAGAAGCTGCTGGGAGCGATATACAGTCAGTGCTGTCAGTTATCATTAGGTGGTTATTTGCATATATATGTAAAATCTGAATGTCTGCATTTAAATCCATGATTGGGAGAGCTGCCTTGTTGCTACCTTAAGAAAATAATTTTTTATTTTTTTTGCAATAATGCATTATAACCACTGGAAAGGAAAGATGCTGTGAAACATGCAGGATTGAATTCATTTATGCTCATTATTATATAATGTCTCCACCCATGATGCCTTGTGGGAGAATTAAGACTCTTATTTTTGGTATTAAGGCATTGCTACGTGTATGGCATGAGACAATTCTGATTTTAGAAGGCTTCACTTTGCATCTAATTGCTTGGGAAGGTCTTTTCAGCTCCTTTCAGCCCATCGGTTTTCTATTTCATTATTATAATAATATATTATATATAATATATTATAATATATCTTTCTTGCACTGAAAAAATAAGAAAATCTGTACTCTCTTTAAATATGTGGGATCAGGAGGAAGTTCTTTCTTGACTGTGCTGTCTGCATTCAGCTTTTAACCTGTAGTTGTTGCTGTACTATAACACCCTGCACCAACTGCAACTGAAGGGCCAAACGGATGGATAAGTCTGATACAAAACAGCCTGCTTGTAGAGAGCGCTGGAACTGAGCCATAGCTAAAGCAATAGGCCTTGACTGACAATGCCAGAACTACAGACAATTTTGTGTTTTATTTTCTCTAGGGATGATATCTCCACCTGCTGTTGTACTACAACTCCCAGTATCCCCACTGCTAGTGTCAGTCACAGTGCCTTGGGCTGAAGACATTATACTGATATTTATTTAGTTTTCTGGGACTTTTTTAATTTAATTTGACCAAATTTAGTGAATTTCTCATGTGATCATTTCTTTTTAATGGTTGAATGAGGCATGAACGTTGCTGTTTTGTATTTTTGATCCTTTAATTCATTTCAAACTATATGGATCTTTTAATATATTGTTTAAAATGTACTTTCCCATTGCAGTGACTGTTTGTAAAATATTCGTCCATTGTCTAAAATGCTTAAAGCTACGGAGGTAGGAATGCTCTCAGATATTCATTTCTTTAATACTCAAAGGAAATCAAGAATTCGGGTATCTGAAAACATATACACATCAGCAGTCCGTTAATATAGAAAATCAATTGTCTGCATTTTGTTCCCTATGCAGTTCTGCTGTTTACAGAATGAAAGGTATGCAGCATTCCTAGATAGAGATACGGGCAGATTTATCAAAATGTGAGTTCAGATTTTAATAAATAAAAGCTCATCCACGTTAATTTTTATGGGATTATGGGATAATTATTAATTCTTATGGTATTTTTAGAAGGATATTTATCAATGGGTGAAAATTGGAACTCACTATTTGATAAATACCATTCCAAAAATCCCATACGGATGAATAGAACATGGGTGAGTTTTTATTTATTAAAATCTGACATTTTGATAAATCTGCACACAGAGTTACCTTCATCCATGTAGCAGAATTCATTCAGCAACAATTTATAAGCTGTTCTTATATAACATAACTATTTGGGGCGTTTTAGAAAATTGACTATAGATCTTTATGTATGTGTGACGAGATATATATGGAATTCCTCTATTCTACTATCTGCTAATCTCTATGTAAATACATAGATATGTTGTGGGGACAAATTTAAATCATTTTACTAAAAACAAATTAAATGCTTCTGTTTGTAAAAACAAACCCAATAATATTTTGTTTTCAAGCCCTAAATAATTCAGGTTTAACTTAAGAAATTCAATGCCTGTAATGTTGGCGTTAATATTTAAGGCAGTGTTTCTAACATGTTGCAGAGATATATGTATTAAATAATACCAGCCTCAATCTTTTGTGTGTCACTTAGTGACAACATAGTGTTTCACTAGAAAAACTAGTATTTTTGCTATATTTGCTTTGTTTTGTAATTTTTGTTTGTTCTTTTTTACAGTGTACCTGCCATATTTATTTCTGCATTTTAAAACCCTATAGTATGTAGATCTGTCACAGTCTATAACAGGGAATCAGGACTCATCAATGCCAATTTTTCAATATAAATTCAATAAAAATGTTTTAAACACATAACTGCTATTGAAAGCAATATCGGTCTGGCTGTTTATTTTCTTTGCTTTCTGGGCTATAATTCCTAAAACAATGTAGTAAAAGCCAGCTGGTTGACAGGATCAAGGCTGACTTCTGCCTCATTGTTTCAAGAGTCAGAACCAAAGAACAGAAAATGATACACAGATACGACTTTAGGAGGCAATACATAGGGAGATCCGCTCATTTGGCAATGTCGCTCCCCTCAATGTGGGCGATATCGGACTGATCCGATCGTAGGCCCTAGGGCCAGCAATCCGACAGGATTTTTAACCCTGCCCAATCAACATCTGGCCGACTTTCGGCCAGATATTGATTGGGGTCACCCGTCGGATGGCCCCACACACGGGCCAATAAGCTGGCAACTTGGTCTGTCTGCAGCTTTAATTGACCCGTGTATGGAGGCCTTTTCAGCTAAAATTAAATTTACAAGAAAACTAAACATTCTTAATTTATGTATATTGGAAAGTTTCATGGAATTACATTTTCATTCGTTGGGCAAATTTATATTTTTGGGGTTTATGTTCTCTGTATATTCCCTGAAAAGGGAATCTGTTGTATGCCTTATTATGTCAGTAGCTGGTAAGAAGCATTTTCATGGATTCATTACAGAAACAAATACTGTAGGAATTGGCTAAAACATCAGACAATTAACATTTTCTTATGGATTGGTTACTAATAGAAGGGTTACCTTCAAAGAATGTATAAGGATATAGGAAAATATAGCAGATGACCTTGTTTAGAGGAGGTTATCCTCTTCCTATGAGTACAGGTATGAGACCTTTTATCTAGAATGCTGGGGTTGTCCAGATAAGGGATCTTTCTGTAATTTGGATCTCCTTAACATAACTTGTCAACTAAAAAATAATTTAAATATTCCCATAAACCCAATAGGCTTGTTTTGCATTCAGGATTAATTATATCTTAGTTGGGATCAAGTACAAAGTACTGTTTTTATTATTACATTGAAAAAGGAAACTATATTTAAATACTTTAATTATTCGATTATAATGTAGTCTAAGGGAGATGGCCATCCTGTAATTTGGAGCATTCTGGATAATGGTTCCCATACCTGTACAAGGTTCTTTTTTCCTAACAAGTGAGATTTTTACATGTGTATTTCTGCTACTATTTTAAATAATTTGGGGGTTTAACATACCTGCCTTTTTTAGTAGGCTGGGCTGTCTTTTTAAGATTATATTAAGTGCAAAACAAAGACAAAGCTTTGTGTAAATATGCATGAAGGGACTTGCAAATTATAACATAATGGGCAAAAACAACACATTTCATCTGGATGGGAGCTGTTATTATTGCTGACTGAATACGGGTTCCTTTCTGAACACTGTTGAATAAAAATGTGGCTCAGGAAGGGTAGGTTAGCTTTGGTGCCCTAATGTCTAATTTATCTATACTAAAAAATAAGCTTCTGTGCAACAGAATGCGACTGACTGGGAGATTTGATGATCAAGGCAGATATAATTAACTACTGTACTGAAGAACCTCTGTAACAAGTTAGAATTAACTGTACTTGTGTCCTTTGTGCATTGTCCATAATGCGAGACGGAGCAGAGCTCTGAGAGCTTTACAGTACGACTGCAGATTTCACCTTATCTCTGCACTCAGTATATGGACTAGCAGGGCTGTAGCCCCCACTTTTAGGTTTCAAGTGGGCACATGAGAGCTATTCCAGGCCTCAGTTGTGGTTACAATAATTTGTCCCCTGCTTAAGAGTCATTTGTCCCCTGAGTAATTTCTGACCCATTTACAACGCAATACATCCTGCATGCAGTTACAGCTGAAGCATATTCTAAGAAATGTATTATTTTCTCCATGAATCCCTGATTACAGATACTGCTGCTGGCAAGTGTAGCCTACATTTAAGTGTCAATACAAAATAGGCAAATATATATTTTTTATTGTCACTTATCACTATGCTTGTATTTATGTATAATATCTGGGAGCTGCTACACATACGGTTACATCATTTGTAATATCATGCAAAATCTCATGTGCCCTGTCCTAAACAAACTGAACAACTGTCCTTAGGGGGAGAAAGACTATGGAATGGACAAGCATCCATTATCCAAAACCCATTATCCAGAAAGGACGCCTCCCATAGACTCCATTTTATCCAAAAAGCTTTAAAATGTATTTCCCTTTTCTCTGTAATAATAAAATAGTATCTTGTACTTGATCCAAACTAAGATAAAATTGATCCTTATTGGAAGCAAAACCAACCTATTGGGTTTATTTAGTGTTTAAAGGATTTCCTAGTAGACATATGGTATGAAGATCCAAATTACAGAAAGATCTATTATCCAGAAAGACCCAGTTTCCGACAATTCTGAATAACAGGTCCCATACCTGGACCAGCTTGTCTCTTATATTACATGTATTTATATTACATTCGCATTCTACTTTTTCACTAGATACAGACATTTTCCTTCCTAGCTTGTCAACCTACTTTTCTCTTTAAAGAGTTGTTCACCCTCCAAACACTTTTTTCAGTTCAATTGTTCTCAGATTGTTCCACTGAAATAAAGTCTTTTTTCAATTACTTTCCTTTTTTTTTACCATTTTTCCAAAATCTAAGTTTAAAGTTGAATGTTTGTGTCTCTTGTGTTTGAGTCTGGCAGCTCAGTAATTCAGGTGCAGACCATAATAAACTGTTACAATTTTGCAACATTAAGGTCAGATTTTAGAGTTTTTTATACCTCGAATGAACTCACAACTCAAATGGTTTCTAATTGAAGAAAAACTGAAATGGAGGAAGCTCAAATAAGCAAGTTCTGGGTTAACAACCGGAAAACTCGAATCACTCAAATTGATCGAGTTTTTGGGCAAAACCATCTAAAAAACTGGAAAATCATGACGGCTATTAACATCTTCAAATGGTAATCAAGGGACCTCTGCCATTAACTCCTACATGACCTCAACAAGTTTTAGATGGTGTATTCTCATTCTAGCTATTTCCAGGGTAGGGTTATAATAAATATTTTTTTCAAAAAAAAATCAAAAAATTCAATTTTTTTTTTAAAAGATTCAAAAAATGTGAGTTTTTTTTAACCCAACAAAAAAATAACCTTGAAATTTCTAATTTTCGTGGAAAACACCACTCGATCCTTAATAAATCTGACCCTAAAGGTGGCCATACACGGGCCGACAAAAGCTGCCGACAGACCGAGTCGGCAGGTTATTGGCCCGTGTATGGGGCCCTCCGACGGGCTTCCCCGATCGAGATCTGGCCGAAAGTCTAAGACTATAAATCCCGTCAGATTGCGGCCGCATCTGTTGGTTGATGCGGTCCCGCAATCCGACCACCATCGTTAGGATCCGATCGTTGGGCCCTAGGGCCCTTGATTGGATCAGCCCGATATTGCCCACCTCAAGGTGGGCATATCGGGGAGAGATCCGCTCGTTTGGCGACATTGCCAAACGCCCAGTGTGGCCTGACCCTGAATGAAACTCAGGGATTCTTCTCAGCAGGGACAAATATAAGAAATGCATCACATTTATCAAGTGTCGAATTTGAATTCTTGTGAGTTTTTTTTAATTCACATGAATTTGATTTTATGCAAAATCGAAAAATTTACTATTTATTCATTTTAAAATGTGTAATTTTTCTATTTAAAATGTGTAAAACTCGAGTTTTCTCTGAAAAAAAAATTGAATGTCAGGACGGCTACAGACAACTCCAGATGGATCACTGCACCTCTCCCATTGACTTCTACAGTAATTTGGCAGGTTTTAGGTGCCAAATAGTCAAAATGTAATTTTTAAAGGCCCACAGTATGATATATCTCTCGAAAATCAAATTACATTTTTTTTAAAAAAAACTCGAATTGGGTTTGGATAATTCCCTAGTTGAATTTGACAGTTTTGAATTTTCAATTCGACCCTTGATAAATCTGCTACTAAATGTATCAATTCAAAACAGTTTACAAAGTTGCAACCCCCCCTCACCCCAGAGCTGCTTGAGAAGGTGAAAAATGAAACACTTCAGTATTAGAAAAATGGTCACACATAGAAAATAGAAAGTAATTGGAAAAAGTATTTATTTCTGGTGAACGATCTGAAACCAACCGAACTGAGAAAAAGTGTTGGAAGGGGAACAATTCCTTTAAAGCTAAATAGTCCTTAGTAAGCCCCAAACCTTTTCCCCTGCCTGGCTGTATTCACATATAGAATGAACAACGCTTTATTGCTGTATGTTTATGTATGTGTTATAAATGTGTGTAGTGTGTGTATATGCTGAACACAATGTGCAATCCTTGCTATCTAATCATATGCTGGAGTGTATACTAAAGTCTGCTATGAATGAGTGCTGCTGTCTGCATTTGTTCACTGAACACATAAGTCTCAGTTAATGGACTTTGTACTGTATGTGTGAGGTGAATGAACAACTCGCAGTCACCAGCTTACATCCATGTGTCTCTATGTATTATTATTAACATGTATTTATATAGCGCCAACATATTTCACACTGTGTATGCAGTGCATCTGTCGGTGAGGTACAGAAGGAAACTTATGAAAATATAATAAAATAAATATTCAGCATTGTTCTCAATATGCCACAGAAGTATGGTTTTCATATATAAATAATTTCCAGGCACAAACACATTTTTTCAGTGTCCTCCAGGTAATTTATTTAATACCTGGAAATATCATTGACAAACTGAACAGAAGGATATCACTTAGGGGCTGATTCACTAAGGGTCGAATATCGAGGGTTAATTAACCCTCGATATTCGACTGGGAATTTAAATCCTTCGACTTCGAATATCGAAGTCGAAGGATTTAACGCAGATAGTACGATCGAACGATCGAAGGAATAATCCTTCGATCGAACGATAAAATCCTTCGAATCGAACAATTCGAAGGATTTAAATCCAACGATCGAAGGAATATTCTTCGATCAAAAAAAGTTAGCCAAGCCTATGAGGACCATCCCCATAGGCTAACATTGACCTCGGTAGCTTTTAGATGGCGAACTAGGGGGTCGAAGTTTTTTTTAAAGAGACAGTACTTCGACTATTGAATGGTCGAATAGTTGAACGATTTTTACTTCGAATCCTTCGATAGTCGTAGTCGAAGGTCGAAGTAGCCCAAAAAAAACTTTCGAAATTCGACGTTTTTTAACTTTGAATCCTTCACTCGAAGTAAGTGAATCGGCCCCTTAGTGGATGCTCACTTAAAAATGTACTTTTCAAATTATTTGACTTTCTAAAGAATTTTTTTTTAAAAAAGTGCAGGTATTCTACAATTAAATTGGCCTACTTTGATTAGATCTGGTAATTCCAAAGGCCCCAAATATCACGGAAGCAGAAGACATTTGCATTTACAAGCAGTCTTTGCCCACACACATCTGTTGATTTCAGTAATTTATATAATAATGTGATTGATCCAGTTGTACGATTCTTCTGCACAGGAGTCCCCGTTCATTTGGTCCCATATATAAAGGACTTGTTTTGTAAAGAGACCTGATGAGACGGCAGCTCTATCTGCCCCATTATTAATCCAACCTAAAATGTAAATGATGTTGCTTATAACTAGAAGTGTAAGTGGTTGAGAAGCTAAATTATTTTTATATGAGTTGTTTATTTTTCTTTTTGTACTTTTCTCTTTTCCCGATTACTTGCTTCAGTGAGCCCAACAATGAGATAGTAGTTTCACTGCAAAACACACACAAATTAAATAAGTAAAAGAGCTGTTGCATATTGTTTGGGAATAATGCTGCCTGTATAATGTTAAATAAGAACCACAAATATCCACTTAACTGCAGTGTATGCTTTATTTTTTTTTCTTGCAATTGTTTATATGTTCAAAAGAAATATTCACATTTATATTAACTTTTATTATATTGTAGATGGTAACTTTTCAAGGTTTTTTCATTATTTATTGTGTGTGGTTCTGAATTACTGGCATTCATATTCTGCCTGTTTCCAGATTGCAACCTAAAATGCTACCTGTTTGTCCAAAAAGCAAAAGGACTGTGAGGGTTCAATTTTATTGTTATTCTTTCAACTCCTTTCAAACTCCTACTTGGTTGCTAGAGTAATTAAGTCCTAGCAACCAAATAGCAGTTGAAATGCCAAGCCTGAGATGTGCAGAAAAAAATTAAATATCTCAAAAAAATTTAAAGACAAGTTATTCTTTTAATATGCCATATTAAAAGTTCTTCTGATGGGGGACCTATTTAAAAATGTATATGTGAATTGTTAAACCTGTTCTTTTTTCCCTGGTTGCAACCAATAAATGATGATATTAGTTGCTGAAAGATTTCCCCTGCTCTAATTGGCTAAATTCTTGCACAAGTCAGCACTGTACAGTGCACTAATAACAAATAGCAAGATTGAGATGTTTGCAGTTGGGAACAAATGTTAGGCTGATAAGGCACACTTCGAAACCATTTATATCTAAAAAAAAAAAACTGTAAGAAAAATGCTAGAAACCTTAATTGTGGTAAAATAATTATTTAATATACACTACAGATGGGGCGAATGTTTATACTTATGATAGCTCCCCTTGTTTTTAAAGGAACGGTTACATCAAAATTTTTTATTGTTTTAGAGTAATAAAAATACAATGTAGTGTTGCTTTGCACTGGTTAAAACGTTTGTGTTTCCTTCAGACACACTACTATTGTTTATATTAATAAGCTGTTGTGTAGCAATGGGGGCAGCCATTCAAAGGCGAAAAGGCTCAGGTTACACAGCAGATAGCAGATAAGCTCTGTAGAACATAATGGTGTTATCTGTTATCTACTATTTAACTTGTGCCATATAGACTTTTTTCTCACCAATCCCTTGGATATTTGCTCCCAGTAGCCTCAAAGCAGGTGCACATTTTTGAATTTCCTTCTTGGGGGAGAGTTCTGGTTGCATAAAAACCAGGGGTAATGCCAAAAACAAGCCTACTGTAGGCTGCTGGTCCACATAGGGGCTCCCAATCACAGCACTTACTTTGCAGCATCCAGGAAGAATTTTCATGCTTGCTTTGCTCCCCAACTCTTTGTACATCTGAATGTAGCTCTCAGGTAAAAAAGGTTGGAGACCCCCCGCTCTAATGGAACCTGCTGGATGCTTGGACCATGCTTGTGCAATTCGGGGGGTCTCATGATTATCTCTCAGAAAAGCCCACTGCTGCATTTTTGAAAGATATAAGTCTGACCAGCGATTGGACCTGCTGTAAGTTTGCTACCTTTGTCCTTGGCAAAAAAATAGGCGATATTTGGGGGGGGGTGATGTAGGCAGATTTTTGTTTGAGTTTCACAATACTAAAACCTGGACAGACAATTTTAAATAAAACAGACCTAACAAGAACTGAACTGTGTGGTTCAAAACAAAATTTGGAGAAGCCGCACTCCACACAAACCCAAAAATACGTATCCTGGTGCCGAGCGATAGAGGAATCGGCCACCTCACATCAAGGGTAAGAAGAATTTCACTGGCACACAGGAGTTGCGAACTCCTGTGTACCAGTGAAATTCTTCTTAGCTGTGTGGTTCAAAACCAGACAGGTGGCAACCCTAACTTGCAGGATCAATGAAAATACCATGAACGTTTATGGAAGTACAATTACCTGTACCTTGGTAACCTGTACGGCAGCCTAAAAACTGCCCCTTCAAGAAGCTCCTACAGGAGAAGAGAGAAACATCTTTTTTTGGAAAACATTATTAGCCTTTATACTATAGTACTGAAAAGCAATAGGTTGGGGATATTTCCCCAAAATGTCAGTTTCACTTTAATGTGAATTTCCCCTTTAAGCAATACAAGAAGGACAATAGGGACTGCATTGTTTCATTTTAGGGGACTTTTGCTTCAACTAGGAACTTACAGTATGTCTGGGGTGCTCAAGTGCAGCCCTTGTGGTCTCATTTCTATTTCAACATATGCATAATTAAAACATTGCAATGTTATTCTGCCTGGGTTTTTTTAAAATTGACATTAATACCTCACCTGAATAATGATGATGGTGCTGGATCATAGCTAGTTAAAGGGGTTGTTCACCTTCGAAACACTCAATTGTTCCCCAGAAATAAAGACTTTTTGTTCAATTACTTTCCTTTTTTTTATTTTTTACAGTTTTTTCCAAATCTAAGTTTAAAGTTAAATGTCCCTGTTTGAGTACAGCGGCTCAGTAACTCAGCTGTTACAATTTTGCAACATTTATTTGATACAAGTCTCAGCGGTATCTCTGGAGTATTAGCAACTATTGTATCAATTCTAACAGCTGCCTTTAATGAAACACCATTGATTCTGCTTAGCAGGGACAAAGATAAGGAATGTATCAACTAAATCAATTTAGAACAGTTTACAGGGTCGGTGACCCCCCCTCCCCAGAGCTGCTTTAGAGGGTTGTTCACCTTTAATTAACTTTTAGTATGATGTAGAGAGTGATATTATGAGACTATTTGCAATTATTTGTGGTTTTAGAGTTATTTAGCTTTTTATTCAGCAGCTCTCCAGTTTGCAGTTCCAGCAATCAGGATGCTAGGGTGCAAATTACCCTGACAACCATGCATTTAATTGAATAAGAGACTGGAATATGAATAGGAGAGGAATGAATAGAAAGACGAGTAATAAAAAAGTAACACTAATACATGTGTAGCCATACAGAGCATTAATTTTTTAGAAATCTGTAGAGTCAGAAGGAAAGGCAAATCATTAAAAATATATACATACAAAATAAATAATGAGAATCAATTGAAAAGTTGCTTAGAATTATACTATAATTATTTACTTGATTAATCAAGGGTCGAATTTCGAAGTGGAAAATACTTTGAAATTTGACCATCGGATAGAATCCTCCGACATTCGAATTGGAAGTCGGAGGATTTTATTCATCGTACGATCCTATTCCGATCATACTTCGAATCGTACGATTCGAGCGATTTTATCATACGATCGTACGATTTTCCTTCGAATTTAAAAAACTTAGAAAATTGCTCTGGAAGGTGCGCATAGGCTAACATAGCACTTCGGCAGGTTTAAGTTGGTAAAGTATTGAAGTCTAAGTTTTTTTAAAGAGACAGTACTTTGATTATCGAATGGTCGAATAGTGAAATGATTTTTACTTCTAATCGAAGTCGAAGTAAATTCGAAGCCGTAGTATCCTATTCGATGGTCGAAGTATTCAAAACATTACTTCGAATTTTGAATTTTTTAACTTCGAAAATTCCCTTCAAAAATTCCCTCGAATTCACTTCAACCCTTGATAAATCTGCCCCTTAAAGTTAACTTAAAGGTGAAGCATCCCTTTAATAGGAGACTATTTTTTTTATAAAGGGGAAACACTAGCACTGAGAGAGTAGGATCCAGGGCCTGTACAGCAGAACACAGCCCATTCAGGGCACATATATGGAATACACAGCCGCTGAGGAAGAAGGAGCCATTCAGAACACTGTCACATATATGAATACACAGACTCTGGCACATAGAAGAATTCAGTGTCACACACAGGCCTGTAAGTGAGATGTGAGAGCTGGTTATTTCAGGACACACATACACACAGGGGTGCAGGATATACAGAGGCCTATAGGCGCTAGTGAGTGTTACATACATGTAAGTGTGATACCTGGACACATACACAGTACTACAGTGACATAACTATATGTTAATGGGCCCCACAGCAAATTAATTTTTATGGCTGTTTTACCAATATATGTTGAAATTGTCATAAATTAGGGCCTCATGGGGCCCCTATACTTCCTGGGCCCCCCTCTGCTTCCTCTGTAGTTACTCCCCTGCACTAGTACACAAGCCAGTGCTCACTGCAGAGACACAAGTGTACACACACACACACACACACACACACAGGAGAGACACAGTTGTATATATACACACACACACACGAGAGACACGGTTGTATATACACACACACACACACACACACACACACACACAGAGTGAGTAACCCGTGAGGCGGCTGTCAGCTGGTCTGGTCACGTGGTGTGAGGTGGAAGGTCGCCTGGCTTACAATGGAGCTGTCGGAGGAATTACAGAGGGGTTTGCACCGCTTAGCGGACCCAGCACTATTCAGCCCTAAAGCCTTCGCGGCCCTCATTCGGGCGTCCTTCTTAAGTGTTAGCGAGGCCCAGGCCGCAGAGAGAGCCTTATTAGGTAAGGAAATAGCGGGGAGTGGTACAGGGACACTGCGGGAGCCTAGTGCAGCCTTTGTGCTGCTGCTTCCCGGGCACTGAGATGTGCTGGAGCCCAGAGCCGTCACCCCGAGTTGGTGGGATGTGGGGGTTCCACGCTCTGTTCTCCGGGGCCCATCACTGAGCAGACTCCATATCACAAAAGCTTTTGTTTTGCTTCCTGCTGCTGCTGCTGTTACTCGCCTCCATTTCCCTCTACAGTCAGACAAACGGTGAGCTGAGGCTGCCGGTCACTTGCACGAGCCGCACTCCTTACCCAGACCTCATGGACTGGCCTTTGGGGCTAAATGTGTCACTTCTGGGCACATTGTGTGTTACATTAAATGCCAGTGATTCATCCATTTTACATCAAAGAACTGACTGTGTCTTTCATCTGTGTGTGTTGTGTGTGTTCTGCATCTGTGTGCTGTGTGTCTTACATCTGTGTGTGTGTGTGTGCTGCATCTGTGTATTGTGTTCTGCATCTGTGTTCTGATTGTGTCTTACATCTGTGTTCTGCATTTGTGTCCTGCATCTGTGTGTTGTGTGTGTCTTACATCTGTGTTCTGCATCTGTGTGCTGTGTGTCTTACATCTGTGTGTGTGTGTGTGTGTGTGCTGCATCTGTGTGTGTCCTAAATCTGTATGTTGTGTTCTGCATCTGTGTTCTGATGTGTCTTACATCTGTGTCCTGCATCTATGTGTTGTGTTCTGCATTTGTGTGATGTGTGTGTCTTGCATCTGTGTCCTGCATCTGTGTTATGTGTGTGTTCTGCATCTGTGTGCTGCATCTATGTGTTGTATTCTGCAAATGTGTGCTGAGTGTGTCTTACATCTGTGTGCTGCAACCGTGTGCTGTATGTGTGCTGCATCTGTGTTTTGTGTTCTGCATTTGTGTTCTGATTGTGTCTTACATCTGTGTCCTGCATCTGTGTGTGTGCTGCATCTGTGTGTTGTGTTCTGCTTCTGTGTGCTGAGTGTGTCTTACATCTGTCTGCAGTGCTGTGTCTTAAATCTGTGTGCTGCATCTGTATACTGTGCCCTGCACCTGTGTGCTGCATCTGTGTCCTGAGTGTGTTCTACATCTTATAACTGTGTATCCTGTATCTGTGTACTGAGTGGATGTCACATGTGTATAAATAGAGTTTTAGAGCTGTATCTCGCAATAGCGTTTGTCCTACACCTTAAAACTGTGCGCTGAGTAGTGTGCCCTGTGTCTGGAAATCGAGTGATTGCCTATGCAGTGACTATGGATTGTCTGTATCAATAGAAAGCTGAGGCTGTATAAGAAAAGGGAATTCACTTTGCATTTGAAAGCTGAGTGTGGCCTGCACGTGACACTCTGATGTATCCTCCTCTCTGCTGGCTGAAACTGTCCGTGTCCTGTATGTTACCTGACAATGGCTTCCATGTGAAATCTTCATTTGTGCTGCGTCTGTTAATTCCGTGTGTCCAGCACTAAATCCATCAGTTGGATCTGAATGTGTCAATGTCTGGCAGTCAGTGTGTCGTGTATCTAAAAGCTGAGTGTGTTTTGTATTTGAGACGAGTCCTGTATCTGTAAAGGTGATCAGTTCTGTTCTGTCTTCCCTATACCTGTTGTAGCCCAATGACCTGACAATGAGGCCTGAAAACTGCGGGTGTGTTCTTAATCCTAGCGACTGAATTGTGTTCATCTGGGCCTAGTAAATGAACTAATGTACCTGGGATTGGAATAGGTATGAGCCAGACATGTCTTATAAATATCTGAACCGTGAGTTGTAGTTACATCATTATCTGTAGTTTACTAGGTGTTGTTACTAGATGTGTAGATCAAGCTCCTAGTGTGGTCTAGCTGTGAGTATTCGGGTGCCCTAGAGTTAAGGATTTTATACATGTGGGCACCAACATCTGTGTTACAAATCCTGAGGTTCTATGAGTAGCAGAGGTTTAATACAGGAGGTGTTCTAGGTAGGGGTCGCATGTTCTTAATCTGACTGCCAAGCTCAATGGGTCCATTATTCCAATATATATATATATATATAGATATAGATATAGATATAGATATAGATATAGATATAGATATAGATATAGATAGATATATATATAGATATATATATATATAATATATATATATTATTTTTTGTTTCTGTAGTTTGAATTTACTTTCTTGTAAAATGTGCTGAGCTCTGTTTTACCTACAGAACATTATGAACATGTAGGACACTGTATTTAGTGATTACCAAGGGGCTGTGTTTTAGGGTAACTGTATGACAGAACAAACTGCCACGACATATTTTATTCGGGATTCTTCTGTTTTACTGTGTATATTACAGTATTTATCTATCTCTGACGCATCTTCCTGAATTGTATTGGTAATTCTGGTGTTTGTAAGATTATCACCTGTCTCTCTATCCATACACACGTTACCACATTCTGCTTTCCCATACTATATTTCTAAGTCCTTTTCTTTTATTGAAAGGGTGTCATTCCATCTGTCATGCTGTTTAACTTAGAATATTTCTTTGTTACTAAAGGACAGATGGACTGCCCAGTTACAATTTATTTAAAGTGTTTTATTTGATCAATTTATTATATTTTTGTACTCTATTAAAGTGGTTGTTCACTTTCCAAGCACTTTTTTTCAGTTCAGTTGTTTTCAGATTGTTCCCCAGAAACAAAGACATTTTTCATTTGCTTTCCATCTTTTATTTTTGACAGTTTACCAAGTTTAATGTTCGTGTCTCTGGTGTTTGAGTCTGGCATCTCAGTAATTCAGGTGCAGACTCTAAACTCTTACAATCTTGCTCCATTAGTTGATACATTTCTCAGCAGCATCTGTGGGAATATTAGCAACTATTGTATCAATTCTAACAACTGCCTGTAATGAAACCCAGAAATTCTGCTCAGCAGGGACAAAGATAAGAAGTGTATCAACTAAATGTATCATTGGAAAGACAAGGTGAAACATGAAAGTTTAAACTTCAATATTAAAAAAAAAACAGCCACACATAGAAAAGAGAATGTAATTGAAAAAAAAAGTATTTATTCTGATGAACTACCTAAAAACAACTGAACTGAAAAAAATGTTAGAAGGTGAACAGCCCCTTTAAGGAAAGTCGTTAATCTTTATATTTAATTATAAAGTAATTGTAATGTACTAGGGATGTGTCTAAAATACTGGATGGTATAATACATAATCTGAGTTGTGGTTCTATCTAGCTACACTATATCCTACAAGGCAGTTCTATATTTTAGTAATTATCTTATTTTTTATTTTAAGTTTACTGCAGATTTCTATATTATACCGGGTAGGTGCAGTGAATGTTCTGTGTTTGGTTGTTCTTTGTCGTATTAAAATCTTTTTTTAGGATGGAGGGGTGCTTGGGCATAGACAAGTTAATTTGGTGATGTAGTTGGTCCAGTTCTTTGTTTTATTGGGAAGTATGTGGAGCAGTTGTGGTGTGAGTGATCCACCCTGTATCACCAGCTATCATTTAGCCAAGGGAACAGATGATGATGTTGTGCCAGTGAGTGCTCTACCTTATACAGCTCTCAGGCCATTGTATAGTTCAGCAGAGTAGACAGCTGTTTGCTCTTTTCAATTGGGCACATTTATAATTTTATTAGGCCCGTAGTTCTACCTTTACTAACTTACTAGGGTTCACTTCTACACCTGTGCCATACTCTGTGACAGCTGGTAATTTAACGCTCATTCACTTGATTAATTAGTATAGTATATTTTGTACTACATTATACTCTATGAAGCGTTATACTATTTGCCTACTTTATATTTCTCTTTTCCCTGTTGGAAATTCTTCTCGTTCAGTTTTCATGTAACCATAGGTTTACTGTCGTTAACCTATAATGTGTGTATGTATATATGTATATATGTGTGTATATATATATATATATATATATATATATATATATATATATATATATATATATATATATATATATATATATATATATATATATGTGTGTGTGTGACGTATGTATATATGTATACGAATTTCCAAAGGTGTTTTTGTTTAGTTTGCGTGTACAAAAAACACATTTGCACGGTGTTGTGTTATGGTTTTTGCTGCCGATATATAACTGACTTGGCGACAAGAGATATTACTTTGGATTATACAGCTTGCTCGTAGCAGCTACTATATATACTATAATTACTAATTGTACAATGCTGGTTCTGTAAAGCGTGCCCCATGGCCATACACTGGTATTGAAGCTGGTACTGTAGAGTTTGCTCATTGTATAAATAACCTGTAATTGCTGGAGAGTTTTAGCTGGTATTGTACAACATAGACACAAGATTGCTCTGGTACAGTAGATACAGGTGTCAGTCCTGCTAGTTTCAAGGATGTTCTAAATCTAAATAGCAGTGTGTAGTGTAGTGTATAGTATGTAATAAGTGGGAACAGAGCTATTTTGTTTTTTTAATATTTAACTTTAACCAAGGCAATTATGTGGCACCTAGGACTCGTGCCCTGCTATATCTGCTGTCCTGTTGTATCCACTGCCCTGTTGTATCTACTGCCCTGTTGTATCTACTGCTCTGATACAGCTACTGCCCTGTTGTATCTACTGTCCTGTTGTATCTACTGCCCTGTTGTATCTACTGCCCTGTTGTATCTACTGCCCTGTTGTATCTACTGCCCTGTTGTATCTACTGCCCTGTTGTATCTACTGCCCTGTTGTATCTACTGCCCTGTTGTATCTACTGCCCTGTTGTATCCACTGCTCTGATTTAGCTACTGCCCTGTTATATATACACTGCCCTGTTGTATCTACTGTCCTGTTGTATCTACTGTCCTCTGATATATATAATGCCCTGTTGTATCTACTGCCCTGTTGTATCTACTGCTCTGATACAGCTACTGCCCTGTTGTATTTACTGTCCTGTTGTATCTACTGCTCTGATACAGCTACTGCCCTGTTGTATCTACTGTCCTGTTGTATCTACTGCCCTGTTGGATCTACTGCCCTGTTGGATCTACTGCCCTGTTGGATCTACTGCCCTGTTGTATCCACTGCTCTGATTTAGCTACTGCCCTGTTATATATATATACTGCCCTGTTATATATATACTGCCCTGTTGTATCTGCTGCCCTGTTGTATCTACTGCCCTGTTATATCTACTGTCCTGTTGTATCTACTGTCCTGTTGTATCTACTGTCCTGTGATATATATAATGCCCTGTTGTATCTACTGTCCTGTTGTATTTACTGTCCTGTTGTATTCACTGACCTATTGTATCTACTGCCCTGTTGTATCTACTGCCCTGTTGTATCAACTGTCCTGTTTTTTATATATATATATATATATATATATATATATATATATATATATATATATATATATATATATATATATATATATATATACTGCCCTGTTGTAGCTACTGCCCTGTTGTATCCACTGCCCTGTTGTATCCACTGCCCTGTTGTATCCACTGCCCTGTTGTATCCACTGCCCTGTTGTATCCACTGCCCTGTTGTATCCACTGCCCTGTTGTATCCACTGCCCTGTTGTATCCACTGCCCTGTTGTATCCACTGCCCTGTTGTATCCACTGCCCTGTTGTATCTACTGCTGTTGTATCTACTATACTGTATCTACTGCCCTATTGTAACTACTGCCCCGTTGTGTACCTTATTTTCTTTAATATAAATGCACTCTTGCCTTGTATAAACGTGTTCACTGGCTTAAACCTTCAGTTTTTACTGGTGCAGCAGGAGTCAGAGTAAGTGTTAAACAGTGAAGCAAATCCATTTTGTAGAAGCAGCAATATCTGCACCGAGTACAATAAATAGTTGCTCAGCTCTTCTCTACTACAAGCCGGCTGCAGGTTACACACAGCGTTTCCTCTAATCTCTGTTGGACTAAATATATTTCATAGTGTCATTATGATTTTTTTACACACAATTAACACGTAGAATAATTCACACTGGACGCAGTTTTTTTTTTTGTATTGTCAGAGGCAATGAAGTCTCCAGCTTTGCCCCAAGAGGGGGGTCTTTTCTGTGTCTCGTTTGTATTCCAGTGGGGTCCCACAGTGGGCAGCCACTTATTGTTTTCCCTGGGGGTGTGAGTAGTACAGTTGTGTGTGTGTGTGTGTGAGTGTTGGTGGGGAATGATTCCAAGTGACCTGTGTGTGGCCTGTTAATGTCGGGGTGCCAACAGCACTGCCCCCATTCCCCCA